>NC_088864.1:65778278-65784514 GCF_032884065.1 Artemia franciscana
ACAGGCAGAGGGAGCCTGCGACCTTTGGGTGAAATTTTCCCGAATCCCTTATTTTAATGTAATATGAAATTCTTATTTTTTTTGGCCACACCCTTTCAAAGTATTTTATAATAGCATGGAGTGTTATATATATATATTTTATCCTTGTTTAATTATAATTCATGTGAACAGGAGGGGCCTATTTTCAGTTTGTGTTTATACAATCGGACAATTTAGGGGTACTTGGTAATATTAGTTTTAGCATTGGAAAAGTCTCCTGGTCCTGGTGGTTTAGGCCTTAAATAATACATGTTAGGATATCGGAAGCCAAGAATACCAGACAGAATTCGGGAGGATCAGAAGGGACTTAAGGAACTCCAAGCGTGATAAATAGGCGAGAAAAGACTAACAAGGTCAGAAGGGACTATAGAAAGTAAGAAGAAACTAAATGAACTCAGAAGAAAATATAGATATTGAAACCGTCATAAAAAAGAAAACGCGGTAAACGACAGTTGGAAGCCCTCCTCCCTGCGATTACGCATGGAATCAAACTGTGGGTCTCATATTAGCAATCTGAAATCAACACCACACCAGATCAACACTCACACCACCACCAAATCACCTAGTACTAGTTGTAGTAGCATCATCTTCAATTTTGGACTTCATTGTCAAAAACCTTTGCATGGTAAAAATATCTAGGATCTAACTTTTTCATTTCTGCAAGTTAAAGACTGTTTGGAATTCAAAATTTTATCCATAACAAAAACTTACTTGAGAAGACTAGATACTAAAGAGTAAAGGCTCCAAAATTCTTTAAAAAATAAAGGTTCCTGTTATAAAAAGGCTTTTACTATTAAAATTCGATAAGTAAGAAGTCAAAATTGTTTTAAAATCAAGCATGTTGGGTGATTAAGACTTTAGTTGAGAAAACTAAATCAAAAAGAGTTAAAGCTGCAAAATTCTTAAGAAAATAAAGATCCATTTTATAAAAAATGCCTTCGATATCAGAATTGTAAAACTAGGAAGAATAAATTGTTAAAAAATCGAAAAATGTTTGCATAGTAAAGGCTTGACTTGAGAAAACAAAATTTTAAAATTATTACAAATTTAAATATTCCTGATATAAAAAGGCTTTCGCTGTTAAAATTGGAGATATATGAAGTCTAAATTATTAGAACGTTCAAATTTGTCTATGCTTTTAGAATGAGATTCTAGAAATTTTTGTCATGTAAAAGATTTTTTGAAATGAATTTCTAAGTCAAGGTTGTAACACAAGGTGGCGTTATGTGTTTGATCTCAGCTTGCTAATATGAGATCCACAGAAAAAAACCCAGGTGTAACAACCCAGAGGAGGGGGCTAGTATCTTCATTATTTCGTTTGTGCCATCGACTTCCTTTTTATCCTTTCGATAGTTATAGTTTTTACCGAGTTGATTTAATTTCTTCTGACTTTATTTAGCGCCTTCTCACATTTGTTAGTCCTTTCTCACCTGTATCACTCTTGGAGTTCCTTATGTCTTTTTTCATCCTCCGAACTTCTGTTTGGTTCCTTTAATGTAGGTTTAATGGCTTCCGTAATTCTAACACGCAAATGCCTAAAATTTAGTATTCAATTCCGAAACCACCAGAACCATGGGACTTCTCCAAAACTAAAACTTATGTTTCCTAGTACCAATAAGCATGAAAGCCTCACTTTTCCACTAAAAAAAACTTATTTTTAAACCATTGGAAATTTGGACTATTTACGACTTTTACCCAGGGGTGCCAAGTAACTTACTTTCGACTATTTTGAACAAAGTTACTTTCTAAAAATTCTGATCACTTGTCTTTAGGGTTTATGGGCAAAGTGCAAAAAAGGATATGGAGGAGATAAAAAAGATAAAAAGGATCTTGAGAGCCATCACTCATGGCTCTCAAAAGGGCGCTAGAACTTTCAATTTCCAATTGATTGAGCCCTCCCCCAATGTTTTTAAGATCACTACTTCGTGTGCCAGAGTGCCCAAATAAATAACACATTAAGGCGTATTGCTTTTACTTGCACTGCCAACAAAAACGGATTATTACACTCAAATTAATGGTTATTATAAAGTAGTCGTGAGGTGACTGACTTTATTTTTCAGTAGTCTTGAAACTAAAAAGGTTGACAAGTGATTCTATAGCAAGTCATTCTGTGGCTTACAAAGAAAGGTTTTTGGCTAAGTTTCCCACACCTTGCTTAAGCGCAAAAAAAAAAATAACTTAAAAATCACCCTAAAGTCAGGGTGGCGAATGTGATCCACGCGTCTCATTTACGTAATATTTTGAATCACCGTAAAAAGTAGATTCTCTTGTTGTTGTTTTTTTTTTTTTCGTTATTAAAACTTCAATTTTAGAGTTTTGGTTACTATTATTCTTCCGGTCCTTAACTACAGGTTTTGCAATGTTTTCTGTGACCCAAGGCCCAATAATGTACACAGAAATGCAAGATGAAGAAGCACACTTTTTCTTGTTTTTCTCTTCAATTTCTGTAAAGTTTTCAATGAATGTTGGTTTTTAAATAGAATGAAAGCATATCTTTTTATAGTTATGTTAAGTTAGTTAGGTTATGTTCAGTAGCCAGAGTTAAGCTTGAACTGTATTTTGTCCTCCGTCTCCCCAATGTATAAAAATAAATTCACAATCCAGAGCAAATTAAACTGCTCACACACTATACATATTCAAACATTTCACATTCGATCATCGCAGGTTCAATGGTAAAAGGCTCATCTGCCATGCGGGCGGCCGCTATTCAATTCCCGCTCAGTGCTCTTTCCATAAATATTTTAAAGATTTAAATAATCAATACTCAATAAAAAATCATCTTATTAAGTTTAAGTTGGAAGAAGTCCTTTTTCAAATTGACTTTATTTAGCATTATGATTCATCTGTATATGAAAAACTCTAATAAACCAACTGTTGAGATCATAACTAACATCATCTTCCATATTAGTATTTCCTGCTTATTCTAAGATTAATAATAAGCAAAACGCTGAGCCCAGAGTGTATATTTTTCATTTAGAAATTACCCGCACAGCCGTTCTAAGGGAGGGGTCAACCGGGTTAGCTGCCCCGGGTGCTGCAGCTGGAAAGCACCGTGGCTGGGGAATGCCCACTTTGATCAGATTTTTTACTTTGATTTAGCCTTTTTTGCTCATAGTTGTGTCGGAAGGGGGTTGCTGTAATTAATTTTTCCCAGGGTGCCTTTAACCATAGGAATGGCTCTGGTAACCCGTATAACTGTCTTCTCCCTACTTTACAGGCCAATGAGCCTTTAGGGGATTAGTATAGTATGGTATTGTATGTGTATTGTGTTATGAACAAATTTTATCCTACTATTATTTCTTACTACGTGAGTAATACTGTGAGCGTAAAAGTGAGTCACATATTGGCTGTCCTCGAAGAAAACAACACATTATAGGAGGGTTTAACAAGGCGCTAAACTGAATTTTTCTGTTGAGATAATTAGGGTAAAGAATTAGATCAACAAATTTGGAACACTTAAGCTTACGAGTGTCAAATCTAGCGCTGCATTAAATGATTAACAAGAATCTTAGCATAATAGCAAAGAAAAATGTACCTACTAAATTGTAAATACTACTAACAAATGACCCCCCCCCCCAACTATGTAATCTTTAGAAAAGTGTAGAGAATGAGTATTTTATACTTTGAACAGCAGTACTAGCACAATGTAAAAAAACACCCTGTACACCATCCTTTACAAAAAAAGGAATTTAATTTAATTTAGTTTAATTTAATTTAATAAATTTAATTAATTAATAAATTTAAATTAATTTAATTTAATGTATAAATTTAATTTAATTTAGGAATTTAATTTACTATGTGCATGGTGTCTTCTTCGTTATACTTTCTCCGTCACTTCTTTCCTTGAGAACGCAGGAAGTTTATAGTTGTACAGCTCTTCATGCTTCTCCACCTCTCCTACGAATTTCACGTTTAAGTCCTGGTCTAGCATCTTGAGAGCCAAAATAAATGGACAATATCGACGCGGTAGCTCCTAAAAATGTCTGGGACAACACTGCAACGCAACTGTGACTACAGTCTCATCTGGATTGGGTCGTAGATAAGCCCCTCACTCTACTTCAAGGCCATGGTGACAAAAAGTTGCAAGTTCAATCGGTTAGCAATTCTAGTCTCAAAACAGCTACCCCATTGGCGCTGGACCTAGCTCAATCCTCCTTTTGACCACGAGAGACAGTAAGAAGTAAAATGAATATGATACTACTTTGGTTAGTTTCTCTTTATCAATACAAAGTTAAGAAAAAACAAGTTATATACAATTTACATTTCTTAGATACAGATAGGATACCCTAGAATGCCCAGCAACAAAATAATAGGCGAATTATATGGAAAAATGCAAGGTTATCACAGTGCGGGGGTTACGAGACTCTTCTTCAACCACGAAGGATTTGAGATCAAACTCTAAAGTTATAACGATCTCCCTAATACCCCTTTAGTGTCCGAGAGATTGCCGACACTAAGAAATCATGTACATCTGGTGATGCGTGACAAGAGTGCCAAGCGTTGCGGAACCGTGCCAAACATAGCTGAACTGTGCCAAGCGTGGTGGAAATGCGCCAAGCATGGCAGAATTATGTCAAGCGTGGCAGAACTGTGCTAAGCGTGTCGGAACTATTTTGAGGGTGACGAAACTATACCAAGCCCGGCGGAACGGTGCGACACACGCGGTTTTCCGAGATGTAGACCAGGTAACGGGAAGTCGGCAACCCCTCGGTGGTGTTTTAATATATTTATATGTGGTTGGTAAAAATCGGCTAAGGGTATGATCCCAGCTGCAGAAGGCCCAGGAGTTGTGTGGATAATTATGTATTAGCGTCTTCATATAGGCAAACACAAAGAAGAAGAAAAAGAAAAATATGACAATGTAAATGACAGACCTCAATATCACGTAGGGGCAGAATGTCAAATTGTCCACCTCTGTGCGTACATGAGCAGTAAACCTATGCATTTAGTAGATTTTTTCAATGAATAAAGGAAATTTAAGTATTAAAGGCACCAAGAAATATTTGCATCGTTAGTGCCTTCCTGTGACAGTTTTTTTTTCCTTCAAAATGCTCTCAAATTTGCTCTCCCAGTTGCAATAGGTCACTTGAAATGATCCAGTAATAAAATCATTCTATTTTACCGTGATGAACAAGACAAACAGGGGACAGCCACCCTGGATTGTGTTCATTTTACTTTTGCAAAATTCACAATAATAATCTTTTTTTTCTTTCTCTTGTCTGTTAAACCCGTTATAAAATCATTCTTAGAAAATATAACTACATGTAACAATCAAGTTCTAATCTGTGCTTTATATCAGCGAATAAAGATGGGGACCTCAATACAACTTTTTGTGTAAGAAGCCCCCAGTGCGTGACAACAACCTTCACGTGGTGTGCCTGAAAGTAGTGAACCATGTTCTACCTATTTCCAAATAGGAGCACAATACTGCTAATTTCAGTCGCCACTCAGCCACTACTCGCCTTGCTAATTGTCTTGCCATGAGACAGTACATTTGTGGATATACCACAAAGCTAGGGCAGGCTAATGTAACTGACATTTTGTTTTGGGGTGGGGGAATGCATGATTTTGGAAGAAAGGGGAGGGAACGGTACATTGGATAAAACTTAGTTGTGTTCCTGCCGAAAACCAAACCAAGTGAAGGGGCCCAAAACTGTTCTATCCAAGCAGGAGGATCTTCCATCATTTGGCGAATAATATCGCATCTTACAGATATGCTCTGGGTGGCAAACCAGAGGAAAGGCCTGGATGGCGCGCGAGAGACTCTACCAAGGCATCACGACACGCTGATATCCGCAGGCTATCCAGTTGATTTTCCATGGTAAAATTGAAGCCAGGGGCTTAAGTTCTAGCAAGATTTTTGTTTTATTGCAATTATATGGATTGTAATGATGATTCGTTTGGTAAAATCACGGATCATCATTCCCATAAGACATGAGTGTAGACTCAGATGTTTTGCTGGATGGTAATTCGTCTGAATTAACGCTCGTAACAGAAAAAGCCTCTCAGATTCAGACCTTTGAGAAGGAGTCCGAAGAAAACAGAAACAATAGGCATTCAAAATAGAGAGTAATCCGAAATGAAAGAATGTCGCTCTATTACAATTATCAGAGGATAGAGTACTGTCTACTGCCGAAGACCGACGAGTGGTAGGTTTGAAAACTACTTGCCCAAAATGGTCTGAAGCCTGTGGTTGG
>NC_088864.1:65784614-65801811 GCF_032884065.1 Artemia franciscana
GCCAAACATAGCTGAACTGTGCCAAAGGTGGCGAAATTGTGCCAAGCATTGCAGAACTATGTCAAGCGTGGCGGAACTGTGCTAAGCGTGGTGGAACTATTTCGAGAGTGGTGAAACTATGCCAAGCCCAATGGAACGGTACGGCAAATGTGGCGTTCCGAGATGTAGACCAGGTAACGGGAAGACGGCAACTCCTCAGTGGTTTCATAATATATTTATCTGTGCTTGGTACTTATCACCCCAGGGCATGATCTCAGCTTCAGAACAGCCTGGAGTTGTGTGGAGAATTATGCATTAGCGTCTTCAAATAGACAAACATGAAGAATAAAAAAATATGACAATGTAAATGACAGACCACAACATTCCGTAGGGACAGAAAGTCAAATTTCCCACAATTATTTTAATTCACAACAATAATCTTAGTGCATTTCAGCCTTAAATGCACTAAGAAGTATTTGCATCGTTATTGCCTTCCTGTGACATTCTTTTTTCGTCCTCAATGCTTTCAAATTCGCTCCCCCGACAGCAGTAGGTCACTTGGAATGATCCAGGGGAGTTTTCCAGGGATAAAATCATTACATTTTACTGTACTAGACAAGACAAGCAGGGGATGACCACCCTGGATTGGGTTCATTTTACTTTTGCAAAATTCACAACAATAATTTTTTTTTCTTGTTATTTCCTGTTAAACCCATTATAAAATCATTCTTAAAAAAGATAACTACATGTAGCAATTAAGTTCTAATCTATGCTTCATATCAGGAAATAAAGATGGGGGCATGCAAAGTAGCTTTTTGTGTAGGAAGCCCGGCGTGACAACAGTGGCAACAACCTTCACCTGGGGTGCCTAAAAGTAGTGAGCCATCTTCTACCTATTTCAAAATAGGAGAACAATAATGTTAATTTCAGTTGCCACCCAGCTGCTACCCACCCAGCCAATTGTATGGCAATGAAGCAGTGCATTTATGAATATGCCACAAAGCTAGGGTAGACTAATGGTAACAAGCATTTTGTTTTGTGGTGGGGGAATGCATGATTTTGGAAGAAAGACGAGGGAAACGGTACATTGGATAAAACTTAGTTGTGTTCGTGACGAAAACCAAAAAGAATGCAGGGGCCCAAACCTGTTCTAGACAAGCAGGAAGATCTTCTATCATTTGGCAAATAATATTGCACCTTATAGATATGTACTGGGTGGCAAACCAGAGGGGAGGCTGGGATAACGTGCGAAAGACTCTACCCTGGCACCACGACGTGCTAATATCTGCAGGCTATCCAGTTGATTTTCCAAGGTAAAATTGAAGCCAGGGGCTTAAGTTCTAGCAAGATTATTGTTTTATTGTAATTATATGGATAGTAATGACAATTTGTTTGGTAAGATCACGGATCATCCTTCCCAATAAGGCATGAGTGTGGACTAAGATTTTTTGCTGGATGGCGATTCGTCTGAGTTAACACTCGGTGAAGAGGAAGCCTCTCAGATTCAGCCCTTTGAGAAGGAGTCCGATGAAAACAGAAACAGTAGGCATTCAAAAAAGAGAGTAATCCGAAGGGATAGAAGGTCGCTCTATCGCAAGTATCAGAGAACCGAGTGCTGTCGACTGCCGATGACGTGAGTATTCTAATCCTGAGGAGAGGGTAAAGCCTTACTGAGGACCTGGATACCACTGAAGAAGGCTCCTTTAGAAACGAAAAATAAGGGATGGGCAAGCCCTGTAACACACACACACACACACAAAATATCATATCTAAGGGAGTGCCAATTGTCAAAAGGACTAGGATTGAGGAGCATTATCCTTAGTGTTGATACCATCATTTATGGTTCTGGAAATATGGCTCGAAAGAAAATAGGAGATTAAAATAGTAAGAAAAAAGCGTATTCTGGCGGCCTAGGAAAAAACAAGCTTCGTGGAGGTTGCCAAACTTATCCCATTTAGGGTGGTGATCAGTCGCTGCATAAGTTTGAAACCTGACGATGAACAGCAAATAATGATGCACTCGATGACAAAATCCTAAGTGGCATTAATTTCAGTCTGGGCATATTCTCCCACATGTTTGGAGGAGACTAAGTCAGGGTCCGAGATTGGGACGAAAATACGGCTGCATGGGTAAACCGAGGTGATGAATGGCACAAAACTGGAATACCAGGCCCTGGCGCCAGATGATGAACCTCCTACGAACATTTTCTGTGAGGAAGAACCCTGTTGTAGTCCACCGGAAAATAGAAATAAACTTATGAGGCCCTATAATTGGTCTCTTGAGCGAGGGAAAATAAGAACAACCAGGTCATGGAAGATGTCAAGAAAGATATGAGATGTAATCACTTAGCTACTAACATGCACCAGGTTAAACAAACTGAGAACCGCTTGTTCCGACTTCCAATTCTTATAAGGGGACACATGCTTATCAAACAGCTGTTTAAGAAAACGCTGAGAACAACCAACACAATAGAATATACCACTCGTCACCCACAATAGGTGACAAGTCGGCACCTTCTTCACAACTTTAGTGTTTTTCGCAATATCAGCAAGTAAGACAAAGAGACTAAATTGTTGGCAAACCAATTTGCATCGTTGTTAGGCTGCTTCAGGCAAAATTGTGTGACTGTTGGTAAGAAGCCAAACATCTACATTGGGGGCTGGAGCCCTGGATCATTGCCAATCAAGTGAAAGGGTGTTTCAAGGACACCAAAATCCATACACATAACAAGGTAAGCATTGCTCCTAGTGCTTGCACTTACAACTCCAAAAACATAGACAATCTACTTACTGTTCTAGGGATGTTGAAGCTACAGTGATTAGAAATATAGTAGGATTTGAACGTGTGGTATTTAGTGTGCTTTATATACCTCACGATGACAGGACCCCACCAGCAAAAATGGCTCAAATACAAATGAGAGGGGACATGACCTCCTGGATTACCTGGGTGGAGAGAACCTTGCCAGGCATAACCGGGGCTCAATACCCACTTTAATAACAAGAAGAAGAAAAGAGGGGACAGATTTGACATTAATTTCCTCCAAACTAGTAGTTTGTTTCGAAAATGGCGTGTTGACAACCTTGAAATATATTGTGTCTATGACGATATGCCGTTTATATATATATATATATATATATATATATATATATATATATATATATATATATATATATATATATATATATATACTAGCTAATGGGGTGGCGCTTCGTGCCACCCAAACACCTAGTTGGTGGGGGCGCTTCGTGCCCCCAAGCCCCCCCCGCGCGCTTAAGTTGTTACGCGCCATATTAGTTACGTGCCATTGTAGTTGTGTCCCTGTGTCCCACCTGTGAATATAGATAAAAGAGAAAAGATTTCTCTTTTCGTTATAGATATATATGTTTTTAACTACGTAAAACTTGCGAATATACAACATTCTTCGATGTCTCATTGTCTGTGCATATAAATAGATTGTCAGGTTTACCGACTCTTGAACATGCAATATAAAATTGTCCATGGGAAAAACAATCCGTATTCAGATCTATACCTCATTATTTTAATGATTGCCCTTGAGCTTTGTTGATGGTGATTGCTAATCGAACATTCCCTGTGTCCCAGTCGTCATTTATATTCCCAGTATCCCGATCGTCATTTGTGTCCCAGTGTCCCAGTCTATAATTTCTCTTTGAGCGTCCCGTTCGTCATTTATATTCCCTGTGTCCCGGTCGTCATTTGTGTCCCGGTGTCCCGGTCTGTAATTTATCTTTGAGTGTCCCGGTCGTCATTTATATCTCCCGGTCGTTATTTGTGTCCCAGTGTCCCAGTCTGTAATTTCTCTTTGAGTGTCCCGGTAGTCATTTATATTCCCTGTGTCCCGGCTTTTAGTTTTCTTTTCCTCCTTTATTTTTCAGTTTTTTTTCCTTTTTTAGTTTTTTTTCTTTTCCAGTTTTTAGTTTTTTTTAGTTTTTTTTATTAGTTTTAGTTTTTTTTTCTTTTTAGTTTTTTTGTAGCTTTTACCTTTTTTTAGTTTTTTTTAGTTTTTTTTCTTTTTAGTTTTTTACCTTTTTTTGTTTTTTTTTAGTTTTTTACCTTTTTTTCTTTTTTTTAGTTTTTTAGCTTTTTTAGTTTTTCCAGTATTTTCTTCTTAGTTTTTTTTTGTAGTTTTTACCTTTTTTAGTTTTTTCTTCTTTTGTATTAATGCTAAAGCCAAGGTTCAAACCTGGAGCCTCTCGGACCTAGAACCTGAAACATAACGCTTTACCAGCTCAGCTACTTCGGCTTGAATACATTTGTTTTGACCAGCTTCCTCGGGTGTTGCCATTGTAGGTTCTTCAGTCATTTTACAATTAGAAATTTCTCTTTCAACGATCTTCTTACAATTAAAAATTTGTCTTTGAACGGTATTCTTAAATACCTGTGTCCTGGTCGTCATTTATATTCCCTGTGTCCCGGTCGTCATTTGTGTCCCGGTATCCCAGTCTGTAATTTCTCTTTGAGTGTCCCGGTCGTCATTTATATTCCCTCTGTTCCGGTCGTCATTTGTGTCCCGGTCTGTAATTTATCTTTGAGTGCTTTTTCTTTTTAGTTTTTTTTTAGTTTTTTACCTTTTTTATTTTTTCAGTTTTCTTTTTCTTCTTTATTTTTGAGCGTCACTATGAAATGCATATCGCCGAACCATTGTTTTTTTTAACTAAAATCTGGTAGTCATTGATGACCTTATCCAAGTCAAAATCCCAAACCCAATCATCATCGCTATCATTTTCAGTTTTGATATGTTTTGACTCTCGCTGTCCAGGTGGATTTTCATCTAACTGGGCGGTTTTGCGTTCTTTAGCCGCAAGCCTGTTTTCTTGCTGTTCTTGTGATTCCTCGGCACGCTTTCTTTTCTTACTTTCTCTATCATCCGAAAGTTTTTTGGCATAGACTCTTTGAACAGCTTCCTCGGCTGTTGCCATTGTAGGTTCTTCAGTCATTTTACAATTAAACATTTTTCTGTCCACGATCTTCTTACAATTAAAAATTTGTCTTTAAACGATTTTCTTAAATACTTTTACTGACGTCATTGTTATAACAAACATGACGACAACTAACTTCATGATGACATGATGACATGACGTCACTCGACAGACCCACAGACAAACAACTTATTTTTATATATATAGATATGTCCCAGTCGTCATTTGTGTTCCGGTGTCCCGGTCTGTAATTCCTCTTTGGGTGTCCTGGTCGTCATTTATATTCCCTGTGTCCCGGCCGTCATTTGTGTCCCGGTGCTTTGTTGATGGTGATTGCTAATCAAACATTCCTTGTGTCCCGGTCGCTTTCTCTTTGAGTGTCCCGGTCGTCATTTATATTCCCTATGTCCCGGTCGTCATTTGTGTCCCGATGTCCCGGTCTGTAATTTCGTCAGTCGACAAACATGACGTCAGTCGACACACAAACATGACACAACAACAAAAGAGAGAATAATGAGGACTTTTTTCCGAAGACAGTGAACCAACAAAACCTATTTGAATATTTCGGCCCTATATCTAAGGGCCGTCTTCAGCATAGAAAAAATAAAAAACAATAAAACACTTGCAATAAAAGTTCTCAGTTAAAAATCCATTTTTTTTTAAATAGCCTTGGCATCATTACTTCTTAACGAAAAGTTCAGCCAAGACTCAAATATTCAAATAGGTTTCGTTGGTTCACTGTCTTGGGAAAAAATCAATCAATCAATCAATCAATCAATTTATTGATACTAAAAGGAAAAAAAAAACTATTACAAAAGTAAAGTGGTTACTAAGCCCAAGAAGCTTTGCTTGTAATGGACCACAGAGAACAAGAATAAAACACTATTATAAAATATATACAAAAAAAAAAAAAAAAAAAAAAAAAAAAAAAAAAACACTGGAACAAGACAAGGACATTGAATAGATAGGATATTTAACAGATAAAAGATTTAGAAGGAGATTTAACATATAGCTGAAAATGATTTTAAAAGAAGAGAAGAGACATACAAATTAGGAAAGGATTAATAAAGAGAGAAAAATTATTGAATTGGAAAGACCCGACGAAATAATGCCTTTGCAGAAAGAAAAAGAGGGACATCCGAAGGGATGGAGTTCCATAATAGAATTGATTGATATACTGGAGACCTCTGGGCTGCTGTAGAAGATCGTTTTGGTAAAATAAATCGTCGAGAAGAATTACGTAAAGAAGAAAAGTACCTACCTGAGCCTGTCCGTGAGAAAAACTGCTGTAGGGGCGGTGGGAGAGTACCTAGAAAAGCAGAATGCGCAAAATAAAGAGTACTTTTACCTATAATATGATCCAGCGGAGCTATTCCAGTATCAAACAGTTCGTGGTAACGAACTGTAGTAAGGAGCGATCCGGCTCAATAGTAACCAAAACTCTAAAAAATTGAATTTTGATATCAATAGCTACATCAAAAGAATCACATTTTAATGCTGATTTTAAATATATAAGTTTCATCAAGTTTAGTCTTACCCATCAAAAGTTACGAGCCTGAGAAAATTTGCCTTATTTAGGAAAATAGGGGGAAACGCCCCCTAAAAGTCGTAGGATCTTAACGAAAATGACACAATCAGATTCAGCGTATCAGAGAACCCTACTGTAGAAGTTTCAAGCTCCTATCTACAAAAATGTGGAATTTTGAATTTTTTGCCAGAAGACAAATCACGGGTGCGTGTTTATTTGTTTGTTTGTTTTTTTTTTCCCAGGGGTCATCGTATCGACCAAGTGGTCCTAGAATGTCGCAAGAGGGCTCATTCTAACGGAAATGAAAAGTTCTAGTGCCCTTTTTAAGTGACCAAAAAAATTGGAGGGCACCTAGGCCCCCTCCCACGCTCATTTTTTCTCCAAAGTCAACAGATCAAAATTTTGAGATAGCCATTTTGTTCCGCATAGTCAAAAACCATAATAACTATGTCTTTGGGAATGACTTACTCCCCCAAAGTCCCTGGGGGTGGGGCTGCAACTTACAAACTTCGGCCAGTGTTTACATATAATAATGGTTATTAGGAAGTGTACAGTCGGTTTCAGGGGATTTTTTTTTGGTTTTGGGGGTGGGGTTGAGGGGAGGGGGCTATGTGGGAGGATCTTTCCATGGAGAAATGTGTCATGGGGGAACAGAAATTCAATGAAAAGGGCGCAGGATTTTCTAAAATTACTATAAAAAAACAATGAAAAAATAAACATGGAAATTTTTGTTTTCAATTGAAAGTAAAGAGTAGCAATGAAACTTAAAACGAACAGAGATTATTACGCATGTGAGGGGTTCTAAAAATACTTTAGCATAAAGAGCGAGGTATTTAGGAGGAGATAAATACCTCGCTCTTTATGCTATAGTATTTTTAGTAATTTCAACTATTCATTCTACGGCCTTTCTGATTCAGGGGTCATTCTTAAAGAATTGGGACAAAACTTGCGATTTAGTGTAAAGAACGAGGTATTAACGAGGGTAAAAACCCTCTCATATACATAATAAAAATTAAAGAATATAAAAGTTTGTTACGTAAGATAATTCTTAAGTTACGTATATTTTTTACTAATAGAAAAATTCGTTAAAAATAAAAATTTATAGTTGCCTTTTTATGTAACCGAAAAATTGCATGGCAACTAGGCCTCCTTTCCCATCCCTTATTTCTCAAAATCGTCTGATCAAAACTAAGAGAAAGCCATTTAGCCAAAAAAGGAATTAATATGCAAATTTCATTTTAATAATTTATGTGTGGAGAGCCAAAATCAAACATGCATTAATTCAAAAACGTTCAGAAATTACATAAAAAAAACTAGTTTTTTTAACTGAAAGTAAGGAGCGACATTAAAACTTAAAACGAACAGAAATTACTCCGTATATGAAATGGGTTGTCCCCTCCGCAATCCCTCGCTCTTTACGCTAAAGTTTGACTCTTTGCCACAATTCTGCTTTTTAATACAATTAAAAGCTTCAGCGTAAAGAGCGAGGGATTGCGGAGGGGACAACCCATTTCATATACGGAGTAATTTCTGTTCGTTTTAAGTTTTAATGTCGCTCCTTACTTTCAGTTAAAAAAACTAGTTTTTTTTATGCAATCATTATAAAGATCAGAGTAAGGGTAAAGCCGAGGGAGAAGAAAAGTAGCCTTCACTGCCCTATTTTGGGCTCTTTGAAGTGAGCAGAGAAGAGATTTATTAGTATTACTCCAGACAGAGCAGCAATAAGAAAGGTAAGGATAAATAAAAGCATAATAAAGAGAAACCATAATATCAGGAGGAAGAAATGAGTTAATCCAGTGAAACATTGAAGACTGGCGGAGGATTAAGGAACGGGTGTGAGTTATATGCGGTTTGAAAGAAAGAAAACAGTCAAGATACACACCAAGAAATTTCACCACAGTAGCTTGTGGTATAATATCATTCCCAAAAGTCAGGGTGATTGGCTCCTGTACGTCTCGCATACGGTAAGGGGTCCTGAAGTTGACAATGGCACTCTTTCGGCTGTTAAGAGCCATACCATTTGACCAGCACCAATCCTTTACTTTATCAAGAAGACCTTGAGCCATAGAAGTGGCAGATGGCAGGTCCACTGCAGCAATGAAAAAGTTACTGTCATCAGCAAAAAGAACAGGGTGAACATGGGGTGAACAAGTCCTCATTATTCTCTCTTCTTGTTGTTGTATTATGGAAAGGCAGTGTGGTCTTCGTCATTATTTACACAAACATGACATCACTCGGCAGACACACAGACAACTGATTTTTATATATATAGATGTCCCGGTCGTCATTTGTGTCCCGATGTCCCGGTCTGTAATTTCATCAGTCGACAAACATGATGTCAGTCGACACACAAACATGACATCACTCGACACACAGACAACATATTTATATATATATATACCTGTGAATATAGATAGATTTATATATGTGTTTCAATCTACGTAAAACTTGCGAATATACAACATTCTTGGCTTTCCCATTGTCTGTGCATATACAAAGCCTTATGTACTAATAATGACGTCATATGCAAACGCTCTTTTTACAAACAAACAAACATGCATACACACAACTCGTTTTTATATAGATAGATAGATAGATGGATAAAATACAAATTAACTGCGTAAAACTTGCAAATATACAACATTCTTCGCTGTCCAATTGTCGCTGCATATTAATAGATTGTCAGGTTTACCGACCCTCGAACATGCAACGTACAATTGTCCATGGGAAAAACAATCAGTATTAAGATCTATACCACATTTTTTTAATGATTGACCTTGAGCTTTGTTAATGGTGATTGCAAATGCTAATCGAATTGGGAATTGCAATCTTTTAAATTGAAAAGGCAGATCCGTTGGAATCATGGGAATGCGAGGAATAAGAACAGCCTCACCCTCAAAATGCCCTGTCAAGATTGTGGCCTCTATTAGGTTTTCCATTGTTTTTTTTTACGGCAAGTCGCGTGCCATTGCAAAGCTTTGGTGGGTTGATATTTCTTAAAAGTATTATTGGTACGCCTATTTTTAGTTGTAGCACGTGTGGTGGAAACCCTGAAAGATTCACGGAATTTAAAAATTCAGATGGATAATTAACCGCTTCATTTGGTTCCAAAACTGTGTCGACTGACTTGTAAAGGACTGCCTGGTCTCGAATCTTGGTCAAAACAATATTGTTGATTTCGTGGACGTCTATATTTTTGGGTGCAAGAATCGCTCTTTCACTTAGCCATTTATTATTTTTATAATTGTTTAGAATATTCGGAAATACTTTTTCAGTCAATTCATTTTTGGACGTCACTAAATTACAGAAATCAGCAGGTAGTTGTATACGTCCTGAAATTGAGTCTACTGGGAGCTTTCCGTTTCCAATTGCCAGCAATTGATCTGAAAATGTTTGACCAGAGTCATCGTTTTGCAATCGGACACGCATATTTGTAGTTAATTTTAATATTTTTACGTGTGCCCATAAATTAGAATTTTTCAGGCAAGCATTCATTTCGTCTGCAGGAGTTGATCTAGGTATTATAGGTAATGTTTGCCTGAAATCTCCCGCAAGCAATATTAATGTGCTGCCAAAGGGTTTCGACTTCCCTCGCAAATCTTTCAAGCATTGATCCAGAGCCTCGAGCGATTTTTTATGTGGCATTGTGCACTCATCCCAAATAGTAAGTTTGCATAGCTGCAATACTTTACCCATCCCAGATGATTTGGAAATATTACAAGTGGGAGTATTTGTAGAATGCAAATTCAAAGGCAATTTCAAAGCGGAATGAGCAGTTCTTCCACCAGGCAGCAATGTTACGGCTATTCCGGACGACGCAATTGCCAACGCTATATCATTTTTTGATCGAATTGATGCCAGAATTAGTTTTATCACAAACGTTTTACCAGTACCTCCTGGCGCATCCAAAAAGAAAATTTCTCCAACGTTGTTATCGACACAATGTATTATCGTATCATAAATGTCTTTTTGTTCCGACGTTAACTTGGAAATGTTATTTTGTACATACGACAATAGATCACTCGTACTGTAACTTTGTTCACGATCCAATTCTACACATGTCGAAACAGCAGCGATACGGTTAGGTGAAGGCATTCCCAAATCCTGAAGAGGTTTGTTTGCCATACGTACGCACAAATCTTCTATAATAACTAAAGTGTAGTTATAAATTTCTGATGTAAAATCAAAAGTCATATCTGACGTCTCTAACTGTTTTTGATGGAGTATATCTTCGGACATTTTTTACTTATTCGGACTTATTTCAGACTTTAGCTGATGGAGAGCAAGTTGTTAAAATGATGCCAAACAATGCACGAATTTGACTTGGAGTTGACGTTTCGCACGCGTCATTGATGCAGTTATCCCAGTGTTGGTCATTCCCCAATAAATTCAGAGCTTGGCATGTACTACGGTAAGTGTCATGTATAGTACCGTTTACAGTTCTCAAATACTCAAAGGATGTCGGACCGGGTACATTCACCAAAAGCAGGCATAGAAAGAAGCATTCATGTTGATTGGGGTGAACGGTGTAGAGTCTTCATATCGTGATATCTTTGAAGATGGTAGGTTGGCCGTCGACTGACTTACTCTGTTTTCGACGTTCAAATACTTTATTTTTAGTATTCCACGTGTAATACGAAGGCACTTCAGTATACAGCAGTTTTTTTGCAAAAGAATCATTTTTGCAAAGCGAAAAGAAACCGGTTAACTTTGTATCCGGTGGATTCAGGGCTCTTTGTTGCACGTTGGTTTCCGAGAAATAAACACGTTGACCATTCTGTAAATGTACCGCTAAGTGAACAACAGCTGGACTACGTTCATGTGAATTCACCAAACAGCTTCATTACTGCTTATGTATCTTCCAGCCTGATATTGTACGATTTCGTCGATATCTTTGATTTCGGGCTGCAAGCCAAAAACTGCCATGTCACTGCCTTTGTTGACGTATTTACATATGTATTTGATTGCCTTTACGGAGTTACAGTATTCAACGGTTATGTGTGCATTAAATGTTTTTGATAATAATGGGGAATATGGAACAATCCACTGGATATCTACTTCGATGGTGGTACCGTTACGCTTCTTTATTATTGCTGTTTTACTGCCATCTTTAGTAGATCTTCTTCTATATTGTGGGTAACCATCATTGCCAGTAATTGTGTTGGATACTAAAAGTCGAGGATATTGCTTTGTGCACCTTCCTTTGGCCATGCATGGTGAATTTTCGATCAGTGCACCGCAAGGTCCATGTATCATATTTTTTACAATAATATCATGTAACCCCTTATCGACATTTTCATCAGGTATTTCAGCGGAAATCACATCATCAATTTCGTTCGAAGTAATTTTTTTATGTAGCCAGATTAGTATATGTGCGAGTGGCAAACCTCGTTTTTGCCATTCCACTGAGTACATCCAGCATCGCACTGACCCAAACACTTCAAAATTTACTATGTAGTTTATCAGTGGTTTCAACTTTTGCCGGAAGACACGGGCCGTAATGTCATGTCTATGAACCGTCGATTGTCCTTGAAGTAAAAGCTGCAGTATCTCGTCCCAAGATTGATTACATGTAAATGTAATAAATAAATCTGGACGACCATAGAGACGAACATACGCAATAGCATCTTGAGCATATTCATGCATATGACGGGGACTGCCAGCATATGACGAAGGTAAAATTGTTAATCTTCCAACGTTTGTGGTATTACCGTCATTTATAACTGCATCTCACAAATGAATGTATTGTTCAGAGCGGAGCTTGGTCTGATTCAGGCGGATATATAGCAAACGTTCTGATTCCATTTTAGCATACATATCAACGACGAATTGGTGAAACAATTGACGGCATTTTAAAATATAATTTTATTCATCCTGCCGAATCATCAGTCTATAGGAATAATAATGCATTGCACTGCATTTCTTATTCATTTCTTTGTTAGTGCCTGGATTCATCAATTTAATATTAAAGCGATAGCCGTCGGCTCCATCCCCAAAAATGATAGGATATTGTAGGGCATCGTAGCATCGATGGGTTTCAGCAATTCTTAACAACTGAGGGTTTCGCTTATGAAGAATAATATCTCGAGGTAAAAACTGATCACCGACCATAACGATTGCCACTTCGTCGATAGTTGGAGCATTGTATCTACGCACATGTTGGCCAGGAGGCGTTTTGTCAGCGGAAATAACAATTTTATGCGTATCAGTAGGCATCAAATCGATGGCTGTTTTGAACAGACGCACTAAATTATTATTTTCATGGAGAAGATGTTGCAATTGGGAAACGTTGGGAGAAATTTTGCAACGTGCATTCAATTCAGAATTTCTATCACTGATGAAGTACAATTGTAAAAATTTATGATTCTCGCCTGAAAATGGTAGAAGGGACCCTGCTCTTGATAAATTTGCCCTTTTACTTTGAAAGTAGACATAAATTGATCTGGATTTTCGATTTGGGCTCCAAACGACGTCATTTGGAAACATGAGTTATATTTTCTTATTTGTGACAAACAACGCTTAGATTCTGACGTAGTTCCAGTAAGGAAAGTCTTCAATGGCTCTGGTGGTGCAGCCAATAGAGGAAGTTTAGCTTTTCCTGAGGCGCAACACATTCCCATTGTTTCACCATTGAATTTCAAGGCCTTGCAATAAGGACAAATTTTAGACATAGTCCCAATTTGAACACATCTACTCAAGCTATAATCATCGACTGGGCTGTACCTGATTGCCAGGCGATAGCTTTCAGGTTGCTCTGATTCCTCGGCACGCTTTCTTTTCTACTTTCTCTATCAGCAACAAGCCTGATTTCTTGCTGTTCTTGTGATTCCACGGCACACCTTCTTTTTTTCCCTTTCTCTTTTAGCAGCAAGTCTGGTTTCATGTTGCTCTGGTAGTTCCTCGGCATGCCTTCTTTTTTTCAGTTTCTCTTTTAGCAGCAAGTCTGGTTTCATGTTGCTCTGGTAGTTCCTCGGCGCGCCTTCTTTTTTCACTTTGTCTTTTAGCAGCAAGTCTGGTTTCGCGTTGCTCTGGTAGTTCCTCGGCACGCTTTCTGTTCTTTCTTTCTCTATCAGCCTCAAGCCTGTTTCCTTGCTGTTCTTTTGATTCCTTGGCACGCTTTCTTTTCTTACTTTCTCTATCAGCCTCAAGCCTGTTTCCTTGCTGTTCTTTTGATTCCTCGGCACGCTTTCTTTTCTTACTTTCCCTATCAGCAGCAAGTTTTTTGGCATAGACTCTTTGAGCATCTTCCTCGGCTGTTGCCATTGTAAGTTCATCAGTCACTTTACAGTTAAACATTAATAGATTTCTACGTGAACGCATGTCTTAAATATATTTAATGACGTCACCGTCATAACAAAAATGACGACATATTACATATATATACATATACATATATATACATATACATATATATACATATATATATATATATATATATATATATATATATATATATATATATATATATATATATATATATATTGTGTTTATATTTTCCTTAACATCCCCCTTAGCATTTCAGGAGAGTTTCTACTTAATAACCATTGCCGTTCCTGAGATCAATAGAGATATGCTCCGATACGCCCTTTTGACCACTTAGATGGTGTTTTTGTTTTTTTGCGACACTTCCCTCAATATTCAATGAAATTTATACTATAATAACCTTTGCCATTCGTGATTTATTGCAGATAAGTCCAATTGACAAACTGGATGCACTTTCCATTTTGACAAACAGGATTCAGTTAAACTCTTTTGATTTAGTTATATAGTTTTAACTGTAATATTAGGAGTTGCAGGAGTATTTACAGTCACAGTCGCAATCGCCGTAGCAATGCTAGTAGCAGTGGTCACAGTCACAGGCAGTAGCAGTTGCAGTCATTAGTTACCGCAGTTGTAATTGCAAGTAATCGCAGTTGCAAGTAGTCAAAGTCGCAAGTAGTTGTAGTAGCAGTCGAGTTGCATTCGTGTTCGCAAATGCAGTCATAAGTTATTGCATTCATAAATAGTCTTAATCGCAAGTATTCCGCAGGCTTATGTATTCGCAGTCGCAACTAGTCATAGTTGCCAAGAGCCGTAGTCACCATTAGTCACAGTAGTCACAATCGCAAGTACATAATCTAAGCCTTGGAGGGATTTACCTTCCGCTTCATACGATTTTCTCGAATTGCCTTTGCCACGTTTCTTAGAAAAAAGTCAATCAAAATAATCCACAAACGCGGAGATAGGAAAACCCTGCTTAACTCGCGTCTCCAAACCGAACCAACTACTAACCTCACGTGCTACCTTAAGCACTCCAATATTGCCCAGTAGATAGCATTTATCACTGTAATATACTTATCTGGTACACCATACAAGGAAAGGGCCTTCACTAAAGCCATTTATCGGCTGAATAAAATGTCACTACGTAAAGAAATGTGCCTACTGAAACCAAGCTAGTACCTCTGTAAGTACCTCGCTCATTCTTGTCATCTTTTTCATATAGGGCTTAACCGAAGTTTTCTTAAAATTATAAGTATTTCCCCCTTTTTCATAAATCGTATTATAATCTTCAGTAATTTATCTCGAATTTTTCAATCATCCCATTTCAAAAACTCATTTACCATACTATCAATACCTGAGGCCTTATTATTCTTTAATCCTCTTAGTGCAGTCTCTAACTCCTCCTCAAAAAAAAGTGTCGAAAATTTTTCCAGTCGTTTTCTATAGCATTTCTCAGAAGGTTTTTAGGGTTTAAGACATTCTTAGTTTGTTCTGCTCATCTCCCTTTAACACTTCACTAATAAAGGTCCCTTACTTCTCTATAACTGGGACAAGTCCAGACTGACTACACCTTTTCAATTTGTTAACAATAAAATATCTTACCATTACGCCGTCTGGCTGCGTTTCCGAAGTCCTTTGCAAGTTTATCCATTGCCTCTATTTCATATTTTCTTAATTTCCACTTTAAGGGCTTCTCTGCTTCCCTTATTGTCCTCTTATTCTCATAAGATCTATTAATCAGAAACTTCTTGTATAAACTCCTTCCGTCTTCCACCGACCTAAAAGTGTTTTCTCTAATATTCCTATGAGCGTTTCCAGCCCCCCCCCTACAAACCTTCCGCTACTTCAGAAGTAGTTGTAATTACCCAAATGAATTCAAATTTTCGATGACGGTCTTGGTTCTTTGCTGGATGAAAAATAACCAAATCCAAGCTGCAAGATTTAAAGTTTAAAAAGCATATAAATTAATTATATGAAAACGTTAAACTACTTATTTTTAGCTTAAATAAGAAACTAATTTTCATAAACTAAATAAACACATACCAAAAACTTTTGATTTTGAGCTAACATTTCTGTTCTGAACCAAATGCCTATTTTTATCCTTACTTGATCTAAAACCCAAAAGGCGTACAGGAATCCTATTCTTCTATTTAGGTTAAAATTCTGATCTAGAAACTCCAATAACATAAAATTGTCCAACTATAATAGAACCAACAAACAAATAAATACAATCAAAAAGAGAAAGAGAGCAAAACGAGAAACAGATTGAAAGAGAAATGAATAAAAATTAAACACTTAAAATGGTCGTTCCTTAGTTACACAAACCAACGCTAAAATTCGAAAAACTTCTTAATTGACGTTTTTTCTTTTTTCTTAAACGAAAATCAAATGTCGCTTGAAATAAAATACTATAACGGCAAGGAAAAGCCAAACTACCGAAAGACTGAATGCTGTATGGTTTCTTCTGGGGTCGTGGCTTTAATGAAGGCAACCTAAAAAAAAAAAAAAATTAGTAGGTTAGATATAGATGAAAAATGAGTATTATTTACGGAAAACTGTTTAAAAAAACTATAATAAATAACCATCATAAGACTATCGTAACATTTTAAGCCCTTATGGGCAAACAAATACATAATTTTGTATTTTCTCAGAAAAGGTGTTCCGAGCTTCTAAAATATTTCGGCCGAACGTTCGAAATTGGTTGGAAGGAGGGGACTGAACTCTGCTGGCTGTGTGTACCAAACTTGTTAACAATCAAATCATTACAACAAAATTTGAAAGCTATTACAGAGATCGAGAGGATTGACGAGGCAGGAGTAGGGGGTCCAATGTCCTTTTATATGATTATTTTTGATGGACTTAGTCCTAATAAGCATGACAAACGTTACTGGAGAACTTGTTAGCAAATGTAAAGGCAAAATTCTCCAAGACGTAGGTTATGCAAGTGCTTTTTTTAATATGGTAGATAAAAATGTTAGAAAAATGAATGAATTTTAGGAAGTCTCAAGAGTTCAGGGCTTAAGAGTAGGGTTGAATATTGATGTTAGAAGAAAAGTCGCCAAGACTAGAAATACATAAGGACGGAGAGATGATGCTAAATAACGAGGGAATTTATAAAATAGATAACCTCACTTAACCGAATAGCATTATAAGTAAAGATGGTGGGGGGGGGTACATTGATGATGTAAAAAGAAGAATAGCCAAAGCAAAGGGCGTTTCTTTCGGTGTAACATATTTTGGAATAATAAGAAGAAAAGCCCGCAAACAAAGCCTAGAATACCAGAAGCGACCCTAAAGACAATGAGTAAGCACAACTCTGAAACGCGGACGCTTCAACAGACTTAGAAAGACCTTTTTAATATCTTCCAGAGCAATTGTCTCAAAGCAAAGGGCGTTTCTTTCGGCATAACAGATTTTGGAATAATAAGAAGGTAAGCCTGCAAACAAAGATTAGAATACAAGAAGCGACCCTAAAGACAATGAGTAAGCATAA
>NC_088864.1:65801911-65838526 GCF_032884065.1 Artemia franciscana
TAATAGTCCGTTAATATAAACCTTACCCCAATAACTATATAACCAGCCCCTTAGTCGCTTGACTATCTAGATATGGACCCCTTCTTGTACCCCCCCCCCCCCCCCTCAAATAAAAATGCTGGAGCTACGCCCCTGATAACGAGTGTCACATAACAGTGTGAATATGCAAAGCAAGAATAACATAATGCTAGGTTTTTTAACCAAAGGTTGCAGTACAACTCTACTCCATCCCCCACCCCCTAGTTATATCAAGGCATCCATAAAAAGCAAAATAGATATTCAAGCTTAAGTAAACAAAATTGTATCTGCCTTCAATTCTCCCGTGTATGGAAAAAGTTTCCAATGAAAGCTACTATTATAAGAGTCATTTGTTTCTTTTTATGAAGCTTGTTTTGAGAGTTTTCATTGAATTTAAATTTATTAAAACGAGGCTTAAATAATAATTGTGATTCTACAAGGGACTTTGTCTAGCCCCATGAGGTTCTTCTTTCATTTATTTTGGAAGGAATATACTCGACGTGTTACATCTAGTCTTATTGATGATACTATCGCTTCTCAGGGTCCTTTGTACCTTCCTCAAATCCGGGACGATTTTTCTAATATGTCGCATTATTTCCCATTTATTATTTTCTCTTTAATGTTAGGTAGTGGGCAGGAAAAGTTTAGAGCTAAATATATGTTACCGTGAATTTTGCAAAATGGTGAATGTCGACATTCACCGGTGAAAGTCCGGCGTACCTTTTTTTTTCTTCTTGGATTTAGTCAGTGTTGCCAGGGAACTTTTTCATTTTAATGCAAGGTTTGATTGTGACAGGTTAGGTTACATCAGATTAGGTTTGGTCAGGTGAGGTGAGGTTAGATTGGATTTGGATAGCTAAAGTTAATTTGGTTAACGGGTTAATTTGGTTAACCAGTTTCTGATATTTAGAACCAAATTTAACCTAGCCTAGCATAATCCCACTTAACCTAAACTAACGTAACTTTAACTTTTACCCTCATAGCTTGTATAAGACTGAAAAGGCTGACTCGCAAAGCTAATTGAATCCAAGCAGACAAAAAGGTATATCGGACATTCACCGGTAAATTTCAACATTAACCAGATTTCGGACATTCACGGTAACATATGTACTGTTAAAGTTAGAGTATGATGGTTTCCCGTTAATGAAATGTACTTGTATTAACGTCAAGTTTTTTATGCTGGCATGTGATAGTAGTTGTCCTTCTGATTTATCACAACTATTAAAGGTTATGAAAACGCTCTATCCATGGTTGTTAGCATCAATATCTTCTGAGTCACCTTCTGTAGATTCATTTACTTTATCTCTTGCACTTAATAGTAAGTATGTGTCAAGTTTAAAGAGGGTTACTAAGTGAGTTGGTGATTTTTCTGGTAATTCCGCCAAATACTCAGTGTCCCTTTTCATCCATTGATCGTTAAAGACACATATTTCACACTGGGCTACCGAACGTTATCAGGTTATGTGAAACATTTCTGGGTTCCAATAATGACATACTTTTAGATATACCTGGATATGTGACAGAACGATTCAAACGACGTCAAAGGGTCAAAGGTGGTGTCGCCTTGCATATATCTAGTAATCTTCAGTAATCTATGAGAAATGATTTATCTTGAAATAAAAAAGATTTTTTTTATTTCCCGGTTTATTGGTTTTAAATCTGTCCCTTTAAGAACTTAATCGATTCACTTATTTATTCATTCCCTCGTTTGCCTAAATCCACAACGAATTTCAGGCTATACTTCTGAATCACTCATATAAAATAAACATATTGGGAGATTTCAACTCAGATTTCATGGCTGTGAAGCATCCAGCATGGACGTGTCTTAAATATCCACGAATTCTTTTACAAAGATCACGAATTTTCATCAAGCGTCATGAATTTTCTGCTTATTCTAGCAACAAATTTCAAGATATGAAGACTGATACCGCTGTTGATGATACTTTCACAGTTGGCAAGACACGGTTAAACCTCCTTAGGTCATAAACAGAAGAAGATCGACGCAGCTTCTTTCAGAATGATTCAGAGTTTTGTTCTTTTTTTATTATTTTTATTAGGCAATCTTTTTTATGTATGTAGTGTGTCTTCTACCAACAGAAGGTCGTAACGAGCTATTCCTTTTGCCTCTAGTATTCTCATAGGTTAGGGAAGGAAAAATAATCTTCGAAAGACAGACAAGTCCTCTACACCTTTACCAGGTCTTATTCGTCTTCAGCAAATTAAACTATATTTACAGCTCACTGCGCTTGAAAACCAAACTTCTTATATTAAAAATATAGCCTTTTTTGGAAAGGTTACTCGTTAGAATGACAGGTTATGATTTCTGTCCTCAGCGATCCTTTTAGTTTCCTCCTTTTAGTCTGGTCTATCAAGTAGCTATTAAGCTGAGCTAAACAATTAACAAGTAACAACTCTTTTTTCAATCCAACTTGAGGTGGGCTGAAAAATTGGACAGTTTCTCTATAACCCTTCAAGCGCATTTTCTATACCACACTATGAAGATAGAGGCTAAAACAGAAATTAAAACAGAAAACCGAAAGAAAACCAAGTGGTAAACTACAAGTCTCGAGAAACTAGAGCCCCTAGTTCATAAATGTCCTAAGGAGATGGCCCCAACACAACACAAAAATACCTCTAGGACACATGTCAGTCAGAAAGCCTTTTTGGGGTGAACCAAACCCCAAAGTCTGGGGGTAAGGGATGTAAGTTATACCCTGGGGACATTTAATGTTTTATGGAAAGCATGGTTGTATAAACTTTAGAGGAGGCTCATTTGGTTGAAAATTAGAAGTTCTAGTTCTTTTCTAATAGTCAAAAGTGATGGAAGGCAACTAACACCCCCATCCCTAACTACCCCTCTTTTCACCAAACGAATGTGATTGAAATTGTGATATTGGGATCGTGTTAAAAATAGTCCAAAGAACATATAACAATGCCTCTAGGGTCGACACAACCCTCCGGTGCCCTAGGGACAGGGTTGTAAGTCATGCCCTGGGGAATACAAGGTTTTTATGTGTCAGACGGGGCTCATTTAATTTGAATAGGTAGTTATAGTGTCCATTTTAAGAGTCAAAAGTGATTTGAGGGTAATCAACCCCCCCCCCACGCCCATCATTTTCCCAAATACCTTCAATTAAAACTTGGAGATAGAAATTTTGTTCATCGTAGTTAAAGGGTACGGAAATTATGTATGTGACGAAGATAGCCCTCAGGGCAAGGCTTGTAAGTTACACCCTGGGGGCACATAGGGTTTTTATGGAAAGGGTGGTCGTATATGCTTTGGAAGAGACTCATTGGATAGGTAATCAGAAGTTCTAGCGATTTTTCTTAAGAATCAGAGTGAACGGAGTGAAGCTGCCCCCCCCCACACACGTCGTGTTTTCCCTTGATGCATCCAGTAGAAATTTTGAGACAGTCCTTTTACTAGAAATAGTCCAAAGATCATTTAACAAGGCTTTTGGGGTTGATACAAACCACCAGAGCCCGAGGGCGAGGGTTATAAGTTATGTCCCCGGGGCTTTTAAGATTTTTATGGAAGGGATTGTTGTATAAACTTTACAGGTGGCTCATTTTGCTCAATTTGGAAGTTCTAGTTCCCTTTCAAGAGTCAAAAGTCATGAAGGTCAACTAAACCCCTCCCCAAAGTACCCCTCTTTGAAACAAAAGCATCTGATTGAAATTGTGCTTTTGTTTTCAAAGTAGTCCAAGGAACATCTAACAATGAATCCAGGGCTGGCACAGCTCCCCAGAGTCCTGGGGCAAGGACTTTAAGTTATACTCTGGGGGCATTTAAGGTTCTTAAGGATTGGGTGGTCGTGTAAATTTCAGATGAGTCTCATCTGATTTGAAATTGGAGGTCATAGAGCCATTTTTAAAAGTCAGTGATTTGAGAGCAACCCTTGACCCAATGCGCATCATTTCCGAAAAGAAACATCCAAAAGAAGTTTTGAGAACTCAATTTTTTTAAGCATTGTTGAAAGGTTCAGTAATTTGCGTTTGGGGATATTAACCCCACTCAACACCCCCCGACGCCTCAGGACAGGCGCTGTAAGCTAGGCAATTTGTTCATTATTAACATATAGTATATGTTATTGAGAAAAGGTATGTATCTTTGACTTTTACTTTCCCAAATACGAAGGGCATTAAGATGAAATACGGGAATAATCAGGGAAATACGAAGGGCATTAAAATGAGTCTTTCAGGGAATAAATGTTGAATGTTGATCTTTCAGGGAATGTTGAACTAAATCAAAACATGTTATATGTATATAGGTTGTCAAAAGGGTGCAACTCAAGAATGACTGAATATATTAATTTGGAACTTCGAGGAGAAAACATGGGAGATGATCAATTGACCAAAAAGGCCAAATTTGCACACTATTACTTCTACAACTACTGCTGCTTCTACTGCTACCACACCAGTTACTACTACTACCACTACTATTGCTAAAACTACTACTTCTGTAGCAAGCACTACTGCTGAGGATATTGAAAAGAATATTACAAGAAACACTGAGGGGTAAGTCGAAATAAATCAAAACATACCATGTGTATACAGATTGCTGATACGGGCGTATCAGCAAGATTTTGGAACGGCTTATTGTATCAAGAGGAAAATTCAGGCGCATTATGAGTGGGATTGTCAGTTAACCAAAAGTCAAAATGCACTACTACTACTGCTTTTAATGCTGCTGCAACTACTGTTACTACTAATTATAATACCTTATTACTGCTACTACTGTTCCTACTACTACCACTACTACTGTAATACTGAAGTATAACTGAGGCTACATCTATGAAGGTAATATTTGACAGAGTATTGAAGGGGAATTTGAACTAAGTCAAAACGCACTATGCTAATGCAGATTGCCAAAAGGAAGTACCTCAAGAATTAATTTTGGTATTAAGTTGGAACTTTCAGAGAATACTTAAAGGGAAGGTCAATTGACAAAAAGGTAGTATATGCATGTCACGACTAACACTGATACCACTGCTACTTTTACTAATACTATTACTGCTACTAAACTAGTCCAATGACAATTTCAATTGCAACAACTTGCAAGGTTTGGAGTATTACGGTGAAAAAAGGGTCAAAAGCGCACATTAACAACATATTTTGGAACGGCTTACCATTTCAAGGTGAAACTTCTGGGGCATCATGAAAGCGATGTTCAACTGACCAAAAGGCAATATGCACATGCTACTACCGCTATTATACTGCTCCTACTTTTGCTACTACTGCTACTAATACAACACTACAGTGCAATTGCTTCTACTACCACTGAAACTACTAGAATAATAGTACTATTAAGGCTAAGTCAATGAAGGTAGAATATCGACAGCAAATTCAAACTAACAAAGGAAACTGCGTATATTTAGATTGTCAAAATAGCGTATCTTAAGAATCGGTTTGTTTATTAAGTTGGAAATCTCAGAGAATGCTTAAAGGGGACGATCAATTGACCAAAAGGTAATATATGGGCACTACAACTAATACTACTACTACTGCAACATTTACTAGTTCTACTACTACTATTACTATTGCTCCATCTACTACTTCTAGCGCAACTACTTGTAAGGTAAAGAGCATTAAAATAAAAATGTCAAGATGTATATGATCATACCGGTTATCAAAAGGGCATATCGACAATGACATAGCAACAGCTAATTGTTTTAAGTTATTTAGTAATACTACTGCCGTGACTACTATTACAACATTATTTTGGTAAGTTCCCTAAGGGTATGAAGGTGAAATTTTCAGAGAATATTTCTGAAAATTTCTGTTGTACGGATGAAAACCTGCCATCCGTATGTATGTTGTCAAAAGGGTATATCAGTAAAATCTTAGGAACAGTTCTGTGTGTCAAATTAAAACTTACAAGGCTTGGTGTAGGGGATGTTGAACTTACCAAAAGACAATATTTCCAACATAATACTATTCCTTCTACTCCTACAACAACTACTACAGTTACTATTATTATTATTACTCCTACTACTATTGCTACTAAAGCTAAGACTTCTACTACTAACTCTACTCCAACTGTTACTACTGCTTACTACGATATATACTGGTGCTACTACTACTGCTAATAAGCCTATGGGTAATAAGGCGAAATTTTTTGGTAATATTGAAACTGTATTGAAATAAATCGAAACACAGTATGCCCACATAGGTTGTCAAGAAGAATTATTAGTAATGCTTCGGGACCGGTTGATAGTGTTAGGTTGAAAATTTCATCGTGTGTTTTTCATCAGTTTTAAAGTTGAAAATTTCATCAGTGTGGGGACACCATTAAGCGCGTATTGTTTGTCAAGATGGATGTAACTAATATTAAGGATTTAGACATAGTTAGTGTTCAGCGATTTAGGGTTGGATCAAATAATGCTCAGACCAGATAAAGTTGCCCCTGTTCTCCTCCAGTTGAGATCAAAAGAAAAAGCTCGCCATGTGTTTAAAGCGAAGAAGCAGCTTAGCACTCAGACTTATCTGTAGCTGAGAACCTTACGGAGCGTAAGCACGATCTTCTGAGCACTTCAAGAAATAAGTTTGGAAATCACAGTGTGTAGACTGTATTTATAGATATTCGCAAAGCATTCGATACAGTTGATTTTTAAACACTACTAAGTCGGATGGAGTCATTAGGTGTCAGCGGAAAGTGCTGCTTAAATTGGTTTGAAATTTATCTCACAGGGAGATCTCTCAATGTAGTTTTGAATGATGTGCGCTCAGCAGCATTTCCAGTGATGTCGAAAATTTGCAGCATCTTCTTAAATTTTGAAGAAAAAATCACAGCCACAATTCTTTTTTGTTTCAACCGAAAATACACAAATACAAAAAAAGGCAAGGGGCAGCGAAGGTAGGAAACCGACAAAAAGACCGAGACATAAATTAGGTATACATAATAAAAAGAAGCCAAGCCAATTTTACGGCAAAACTGTTAGAAATAAAACAGAACTGCTAATTACCCTTTGCTGACATGGTTCTACCATAACGTTATAACCTTCAAATTGGTCACCTATACAAAGGTCGGCGTCAGAATCGTCTCTGGTCCGATAATACATCTGCAATATACAAATTCAGAATTAGGAGACGCGTAAAGTTGTATGTTTAAAGGAAACGTAGTCATAAGAGACGCAATGGAGGCTTATCAAATTTGGTTACACAATATTTTCTAATTTGTATCCCACTAGCAAATATAAAAATGAATATATTTAGACCATTCCTAATGGATTAGATTGTATCTACGTTATCGCCTACTTTCTAAATTATTATTATCATTATTAAGCAAATTAAGGCTAGAACTAACATAATGATATAGGCTTGAATAGGCTGACTGATTCTAAAAACTTATATCGGACTTAGGTTGAATCCCACTTAAAAAGAAAAAAAACTTCACTTAGAATGATGTCTTGATTTACAATCCTATCTTACTACTTGTCAATCATAATATAGCCCATAAGTGAATTTTTAGTAGCTCGAGTTTAATCAGTGGACAAAAACAACTCTCTTAGCGAGGGAATGACCTATCTTACGAAATCTAGACCTTAGATTGCTGAACGTGGAGACACACCCGATACTTAATGGGCCAGGTCTACAGAACCCAGAAATCCAGTAACTCCGAAATCTCATGAACACTACCATGTTTCAAGTATTTCTTATTGTATTCTGCTGAATGGATTCACACTGCTATTATTGCTGAACAAATTCTGTTGAGTTCTTGAAAAGCAAGCTAGCCTTGTTTTAAAAATTATGCTTTAAGTGCACAGTTCAACTCAGGTATTCCATGGTCTGTATCTGTTCAATCCTGATAACAGTTCTGAATAAGACATATCACGTATCTTACCTTATTCAGGATACTTAACAGGATTCACAAGATTATATAACTAGTGTTCTAAACTAGTTCCCTAGTGTGTAAATGATTATACAATACGGTTAAGACTTTAGAAATTTGGTTAGCACAATTCATAGCACAGCACAATTTATAACACAGCACATTTCATAGCAGAGCACAATTAATTCGTTTATAAATGCTTCTGCATTAACTGATGCTTAATACATAAATGATTCATGTATCTCTTGAATGACATCCTGGAATCATTGAGCAGCATTAACAAGAATGTCACGAACAAAATAATTATTTGATACGTTACAAAGGCATGACATTCAATTATTAAACTTTTCTAAAGGACGAAGAGGATTTAAGGAATTGAACAATCTAAACTTTTAATTCGAATTTTGCCACATTATGTGGGACTATAAGGGGATTTGTATTTAAAACCATTGAGGCTGAGCGATCTTACAACATATATTTTCGTCGTCGTATATCCCTTTTGATTATGAAACAAAATAGCAGTTGAATAAATTTGGGTATTCATACCCAGTTTATGAAGTTGGCAATCAAGCTAACCTAATTAGGTCCACCTGAAAACTTACTAGTTATGGCAACAGTTGCGACCAAGCAAAGAGCGAGCCATAGCCCATAGTACCCGAAATGCTAAGGCCGCGTTTTACGAGATTTTAAAAAGTCAAGAATCCGAATTTGACCCTGATTCAATGAACGGTATTCAGTCATGTGAAAACAAATTTTAGGAACCATAGGCAACACAATAACGCTGCCTAAGTAGAAACGACATGGGCAATGTATTATTTATTTATGTTTTTTTTCTTTTCTTTTTGTTTATACCAAGGCACTTCGAACCGAAGAAGCTGTCGTAGAAACTTTGAAAAGGGCTCACTTGATTGGAAACTGAAATGGCTAGTGCCCCTTTTAATAGCCGAAAGTGATTAGAGGGCAACTAACCCCCCTTTTTACGCCCATTGTTTCCCCAAACCCATCTAATAAAAATTTTGAAATAGCCATTTTGTTCAGCGTGGTCAAAAAGTCCGGAAATCGTGTATTTACGCATGAAAACTCCCCCCCCCCTCAGAGCCCTCAGGACGAAGGTTGTAAATTATGCCCTAGGGGCATTTGAAGTTTGTATAGAAAGTGTGGTCATAAAAACTTCGGAATGGGCTCATTGGATTGGAAATCAGATGTTCTAGTACTATTTTTAAATTTCAGAGTGATCAGAGGGTGGCTACCCCCTCCCCCCCACACACACACACGCCTCGTATTTTTCCGAAATGTATCTAATATAAATTCTGGGTTGGCCGTTTGTTGTCGAAGAAACTCACTCGATTGGAAATTGAAAGAAACAGTGCCCTTTTTAATAGTCGAAAGTAATTGGAGGGCAACTAGCACCCATCCCGTGTCCACCATTTCCCCTAAAACATCCAATAAAAATTTTGAGATAGTCATTTTGTTCAACGTAACTGAAAGGTCTGGAAATTATGTCTTTGAGGATGACAGCCCCCCCCCGCAGCCCTCAGACAAGGGTTCTAAGTTATGCCCAGTGGTCATGTAAAGTATAGTAGCGGTAGCATGGCGGCTTTGCCACCGGACCCCAGCACTTGGCATGTGATAGGCTTCTATAGTCCTACATAGATTGCCACCGTCGCTTGTCTTTTAAACACGGACAACTTGAGCCTTTTCTTGATGTCATGACGTCCAAATGGACCTTAAATTAGAAGTGATGCCTTTGTAAAATTACATTCTTATTTTTTTACTAGTCCTTTAATTTTTGCCTCGGCTTGTCTTTTGTCATTATGAAAGACATATTGCCGAACTTCTGTTTCTTTTAATTGTTCGGGTGGTGGGCTAAAAACTTCAAATTCTTCTTGATTTATCTAGTCAATGTTTTTGATGTCAAAGGTATGGTAGGCATTAATGACCTTATCAATGTCAAAATCTATAATCCAATCATTGTTGCTATAATTTCCAGTTTGTTCGGTTCGTTTTACCTCGGCTTATCTTTAGTCATTACAAAATACATATCGCCGAACCTTTGTTTTCTTTAACAAAGGTACAGTAGGCACTGATGATCTTACCCATGTCAAAATCCCAAACACAATCATCATCGCTATCAAATCCAATTTTGACATGCTTTGATTCTCGCTGTCCAGGTTGATTTTCATTGACTTGCTCACATGTTCGGTGTCACATGTCTTCTAACAGCGTGTCTTGGCTCTTCATTTTCATTTTTTGACACCCAGCCGCTGTTCTTCTAACGGCGTGTTTATTTGCGCTTTGTTTTCATTTTCGACTTCCTCACATGTTCAGTGCCGTATGTCTTGTTACCACGTGTGCCTTTGCTCTTCATTTTCATTTTTAAAACGTTCAATCGTCGTTTTCGCACATCTTCTAACTGCCCGTGGCTTTGCTCTTCATTGTCATTTTGTCACATTTTTGGATTTTGGTTACATCAGACAAATTAGCAATTGCCTTTGCTTCAGCTGTCCGTATTGGTATTGTCGCAATCGATGGTCCAGGTTGTCAAATTCCCATGCCTGTAAGTCCCTTTGAAATGTCATTTTGCTAATTTCATTTACGGAGGCGAATTTTTACTGCATAATTAACGATGTCGGTCACAAAAAAGCATTTCGACGAGCGTATGGATGACTTAAAGCAAATGATCGAAAATCTTCGTATAGAGAATTCAGCTCTGAAACAAGAGAATTCTGATCTGAAAAATGCAATTATAGCGGTTAAAGAACAGTGTTTGAGTACGGAATTGTACGTAAAACGCAAAAATCTGCTGATTCACGGAATTCCTAATAAGGATAGTGAGAATATTGAAGAGACAGTCCGCGACTTTTTATCAGGAATGCCAGTACAAAACTCGAAGGATATAAAATTCACGGCAATGTACAGAATTAGAAACAAGACCAAGCGCCCTTCCCGCTCGAACTCTCGCCCCGTTTCGGACCCTATTTTTGTCTCTGTTCTGAATCTTAGGCACAAAGATAGGATCATGGCTTGTGTTGGTAGCCTAAAAGGCACAGGAAAGAGCATCAGTAATGACCTACCATCTGAACTTGCAAAGCGCCGGAAAGAACTTTTGAGTACGCCTTACAAGCTTCGAAATTCCAAAGTAACCACTGAGAAAGTATCTCAAACTAAAGTCATGCAACAGGGTACTAAACTATGGCTAGAAACAAAAAAAAACTTCTAGCTCAAACTGGGTTAAGTTCAGTGATGCATGCCATGACCCCCTCGCCTTGGTTTTATCCGTAGTTATTAGTGATGGTGCTTCTGACGCGTGACGTAAACTATCGAGTATTTTCGCCTCAGTAAAATGAGGGGATGTAATTTTGCTGCTCTTTTTTTGGTACGTCCGTATCTGTGTGTGTTTTTTTTAGTTATTGTCCTATTTTTCCTTTTCTCTATTTACTATATTATTTACTCCTTTTTTGCTTTCTTTTGCAATGTGCGTATCTATGTTTTTTTTATATATTTATTTGCTTATATTTCTCTCTTTCCATGTTATTTACTCTTTTCTTTACTTTTTTACTTGTAAATATTTTTCCGTTCCAGAGCGAAAATTCAAGTTCGTGCCTTCGCCTTATGAATTTGCTGTCATTAGGATGTCTACGTCACCCGTGTTCAGTCGACTACAGCGTGGTCTCTATTCATCACCTATATTGGTAAGTAGTAATGTATGAAATTGAGTTTTCATCGAGGACTGACGCTAATCTCACGAAAAGGAAATTAGATGAATATGAAAGTCGTAGAGTAAATTTTAATGAAATTTTGAATAACCCGATAGGAAGAACACCGAATATGAATTTTGATGAAAATTTAGATAATATGATTGATAGTAATTTTGTGGAGGAGTTTGGGCTATGGGATGTTGGGGCTCGGTGGGAGGATGTCCTCCGGGTTGTGCATTTGAATGCTCAAGGGCTGAATTCTTCCCTGGATGATATACAGCTTATATGTAAGAATTCTCGCCCTGGAATTATTGGTTTATGTGAAACTTTTTTAAATGAAAAGAACCAGCTACTTATGGATATACCCGGATATAATTCAATATTTCTAAATAGAAAGATAGCAAAGAAGGGGGGGCTAGGATTTTATGTATTGAGTAATCTGGCAGTTGTAAGAAGAGATGATATGTCTATAAACATTGAACGGGTATTTGAATCTCTGTTCATAGAATTGGCTACTAGCTCCAATGAAAAGATAATAATTGGCTAATAACCTGACAGGGGGACCTATATATGATGATGATGATGATGATGATGATGATGATGATGGTTCTCACGCCGTGTGACAGGGGGACCTATCTATGATGATGATGATGATGATGATGATGATGATGATGATGATGATGATGATGGTTCTAACGCCGTGTGACAGGGGGACCTATCTAAATTTTCATGTATACCTATCTGATGATTTGACCGGGACTGGGACTAGGACTAAGACTAGTAACTAGGACTAGGACTGGTCCTCGGTTACCCTAGCCCCAGGACTAGGACTAACATGCTTTAAATTCAGCCCCACTCTAGGGCCTTTTTGAATACATTGGGACCTCCATAGGGTTCCCCTAGAGTGATCCTAATTTCCCCAAATGCAACTCCAGGGCCCTAGGATCATTCCAGGTTCCCCTTTGACCACTTTAGGGGATTGTAGTGGGTCCCGGCCCCATTTAATCCCCTAGAGTGGTCCTAGGTGCCATTAGGACTAAGACTAGGGAAACTAGGACTAGGACTGGTCCTAGTTTTCCCTAGCACCGGGACTAGGACTAACATGCCTCAAAGGTAGCCAATATCTAGGACCTTTTTGAGTTCCCCAAGACTTCCATAGGGTTCCCCTAGAGCAATCCTAATTTCCCAAAATGCAACCCCAGGGCCCTAGGATCATTCCAGGTTCCCCTTTGACCACTTTAAGGGATTGTAGTGGGTCCCGGCACCATTAAATCCCCTAGAGTGGTCCTAGGTGCCATTAGGACCAAGACTAGGGAAACTAGGACTAGGACTGGTCCTAGTTTCCCCTAGCACCAGGACTGGAACTAACATGCCTCAAAGGTAGCCAATATCTAGGACCTTTTTGAGTTCCCCAGGACTTCTGTAGAGTTCCCCTAGAGTGGTCCTAGTTTCCCAGAAGCATTCCCAGTGCCTTAGGGCAATGCCAGGTCTCCTTGGGACCGCCTTAAGGAATTTCAGCACCACTCAAGTGCTTCTAAAGAGGTCCTAGGTACCCTTAAGACTAAGACTAGAGAAACTAAGCCTAGGACTGGTCCTGAGTTTCCCTAGATCCAGGACTATGACTAACATTCCTAAAAGGCAACCCCACTCTAGGGCCTTTTTGAGTGCCCTGGTGTTCCTGCGTCCCGATCGTCATTTATATTCCCGGTCGTGATTTGTGTCCGGGTGTCCCAGTCTGTAATTTTTCTTTGAGGTTCCTGGTCGTCATTTGTATTCCCTCTGTGTCGGTCGTCATTTGTGTCCCGGTCTGTATTTTATCTTTGAGTGTTTTTTCTTTTTAGTTTTTTTTTGGTTTTTTACATTTTTTCAGTTTTTTTTCTTCTTTATTTTTCAGCGTCACTATGAAGTACATATCGTCAAACCTTTGTTTTTTAACTTAAATCTGGTAGGCGTTGATGACCTTATCAAAGTCAAAATCCCAAACCCAATCATCATCGCTATCATTTTTAGTTTTGATATGTTTTAACTCTCGCTTTCCAGGTAGATTTTCATCTAACTGCGCGGTTTTGCGTTCTTTAGCCGCAAGCCTGTTTTCTTTCTGTTCTTGTGATTCCTCGGCACGCTTTCTTTTCTTACTTTCTCTATCATCTGCAAGCCTGTTTTCTTGCTGTTCTTGCAATTCCTCGGCACGCTTTCTTTTCTTACTTTCTCTATCAGCAGCAAGTTTTTTGGCATAGACTCTTTGAGCAGCTTCCTCGGCTGTTGCCATTGTAGGTTCTTCAGTCATTTCAAAATTAAACATTTTTCCGTGATCGCATGTCTTAAATACCATTAATGACGTCACCGTCATAGCAAAAATGACGACAACTAACTTCATGACGTCAGTTGACACAGAAACATGACGTCACCTGACAGACAGACACACAGACAGACAACTTATATATATATCTATATATATATAAATAAGTTGTCTGTCCGTTACGCCAGATTATATCTTCTACATATATAAAAGAAAACAAACTAGAATGTAAAAACTGGAAATTGCATAAATATTTCAAAATATTTTGACAATTGATTAAAGTAATTCGGAAAAAGAAAAATGGTAAAAAACTAAAAAAAAAACTAAAAAGAAAAAACTAAAAAAAAATAAAAATTAAAAAGATTAAAAAAAGAAAAAACCTAAAAAGAAAAAACGTACAAAAATAAACAAGATAAAAAACTAAAAAAAAAAGAAAAAACAAAAAAAAAACTGGGAATTGCACAAATATTTCAATATATTTTGACAATAGATTAAAGTAATCCGAAAACCTTAAAACAGATACCCCAAATTTTGAGGTTTAATATAAATTGTGGGAGCTTTAGCATGCTTGGCACGCAAAGATTTTTCCAAGCGTCAATGTTAGAATGAACATTGACAAATTGAAGAAAACAAATCAATAAAAAGAAGAAACTAAAAAAAAGAAAAAACTAAAAAAGAAACAAAACTAAAGAAGAAACTGTATCTATATATAAAAATCTATATACATAAAAATAAGTTGTCTGTCTTTTATGTCTGTTACACTATGTCTGTTACGCCTGATTATATCTTATCTATATGTAAAAATAAGTTGTATGTATTAATAAGTAAATAAGTGTTTTAAATAAGTTGTATGTAATTTAGTTGGGAATACAAATAGATAGATAGACAGATAGATGGACAAATAGACAGAAAGATAGATAGATAGATAGATAGATAGATAGATAGATAGATAGATAGATAGATAGATAGATAGATAGATAGATAGATAGATAGATAGATAGATAGATAGATAGATAGATAGATAGATAGATAGAGATAGATAGATAGATAGATAGATAGATAGATAGATAAATAGATAGATAGATAGATAGATAAATAGATAGATAAGTTTAAGACCTCTCAATATGTAAAGAAAAACAATGCCGAAAGGCGAAGGCGAATACGAAAGGCGAGATCAAGAGAGAAAGGAAAAAGAAAGAAAGAAAGAAGAAATAAAGAAAGAAAGAAATAAACAAAGAAAAAGAGAAAAAAGAAAGAAAAAAAGAAAGACCATGGTGGAAAGTGTAAGAACCTGTCATGATGTAGAGAAAAACAATGTCAACAATAAAAGAGGAAATTGTAACAGAAGGAAAACAGAAGTGTAAAATGTAAGAACCTGTCATGATGTAGACAAAAACAATGCCAGCAATAAAAGATGCTAGATCAAGAAAGAAAGTAAGAACCTTCTAGATCAAGAAAAGAAAGAAAGTAAGAAAGAAAGAAAGTCAGTTGATAGCGTTTCAACTGTTTGGAGCGTTTCAACGCTCCTTAATTTCAGTTGAAAAAACTTTTGAAACCAACAGCTAGTCTATATATATAAAAATAAGTTGTCTGTCGGTTACGCCAGATTATATCTTATCTTCTATATATATAAAAATAAGTTGTTTGTCTGTCTGTCGACTGACGTCATTATAAGAATTGAGCTATATGTCGTCATGAAGTTATTTGTCGTCATGTTTGTTATGGCGATGCTTAGTATATGACGTCATTATAAGTATTTAAGAAAAAATAAGTTGTTTGTTTTTGTGTCTGTCTGTCTCTCCACATATGAGGTCTGAATTATTTCATCATATACCAATTCAAAAACGAATGTATTCAAGCCGAAGTAGCTGAGTTGGTAAAGCGTTATGTTCCAGGTTCTAGGTCCGAGAGGTTCCGGGTTCGAACCTTGGCCTTAGCATTAATACAAGAGAAGAAAAAAAACTGAAAAAGGTAAAAACTACCAAAAAAAACTAAAAGAAAACACTAAAAAAACTAAAAAGGCTAAAAAACTAAAAAAAAAACTAAAAATAGTAAAAACTAAAAAAGGAAATAAACTAAAAAAAAACTAAAAAAACATAAAAACTGCAAAAAAAAACTAAAAATAAAAAAAATAAAAACTAATAAAAAAACTAGAAGTAAAAACTGAAAAAAAAATAAAAAAATGTAAAAACTGAAAAATAATGGAGAAAAAGAAAACTAAAAAAAAACTAAAAAAGTAAATGTATTCAAGCCGAAGTAGCTGAGTTGGTAAAGCGTTATGTTCCAGGCTCTAGGTCCGAGAGGTTCCAGGTTCAAACCTTGGCTTTAGCATTAATACAAAAAAAGGAAAAAAACAAAAAATTTATTTCATCATATAACAAATTCAAAAACGCGTTATGTTCCAGGTTCTAGGCCCGAAAGGTTCCAGGTTCGAACCTTGGCCTTAGCATCAATAAAAAAGAAGAAAAAAACTAAAAAAGGTAAAAACTACAAAAAATAAAAACAAAATACTGAAAAAAAACTAAAAAAGGTAAAAACTACAAAAAAACTAAAAAGAAAAAACAACTAAAAACTAATAAAAAATTAAAAACTGAAAAAGAAAAAAAAACTAAAACAAGGAAAAAATTGAAAAATAAAGGAGAAAAAGAAAACTAAAAAAAAATAAAAATTAAAATTAAAAAACTAAAAAAGGTAAAAACTACAAAAAAAATAAAAAGAAAAAAGAAAAAAACTAAAAAAGCTAAAAAAAGATAAAAACCAAAAAAAACTAAAAAGAAAAAAAAGGAAAAAACAAAAAATTTATTTCATCATGTACCAATTCAAAAACGAATGTATATACAGACTGGGACACAGGGAATATAAATGACGACCGGTACACTAAAAGAGAAATTACAGACTGGGACACCGGGACACAAATGACGGCTTGGACGTGTGTGTCGACTGACGTCATGTTTGTGTGTTGACTGACGTCATGTTTGTCGACTATAAATGACGACTTGACACAGGGACACAACTACAACAGGGAAACCAGGGGGCATAGGGGGGATATATAAACACCGGGGGCAACAGGGGGGACACAGAAAATGTTTGATTAGCAATCACCATGAACAAACCTCAAGGGCAATCATTAGAATAGCGAGGTACAGATCTGAATACGGATTGTTTTTTCCATGGACACTTACATGTTGCGTTCAAGAGTCGGTAAACCTGACAATCTTTTTATATGTAAAGACAATGGGACAGAGAAGAATGTTGTATATTCGCAAGTTTTACGTAGTTAAAACATATTAGTTTTACCCATCAAAAGTTACGACCTTAAAGAAAATTTGCCTTATTTTAGAAAATAGGGGGGAAACACCCCCTAAAAGTCAAAGAATCTTAACGAAAATCAAAACCATCAGATTCAACGTACCAGAGAACCCTAATGTAAAAGTTTCAAGCTCCCATCTACAAAAATGTGGAACTTTGTATTTTTTTCCCAGAAGACAGACGACGGGTGAGTGTTTTTTTTTTTTTTTTTTTTTTTTTTTTTTTTTTTTTTTTCAGTGGTGAGACCATGGGTGAAAGATTTTTTTTATTGTTTTAAAAAGTAAAGTCATAAGAAAGGGTCAAAATTTAGCGTAAAGAGCGGGGCGTTGAGGAGGGAACAGCCCCTTTCATATACGGAATAATATTTGTTCGTTTTAAGTTTTAATGTCGCCCCTATTTTCTAAAATAAGGCAAATTTTCTTTAAGGTCGTAACTTTTGATGGGTAAAACTAAACTTGATGAAAGTTATATGTTTAGAATCAGCGTAATAATGCAATTCGTTTGATGTAACTATTAGTAGCAAAATTCTATTTTGTAGGGTTTCGGTTAATATCGAGACGGGGTCGGTCCTTCGTTACCACTAACTGTTTGAAAAGCCGCTGAGTCAATGTTTAGGTAGAAGACAGGTGCGCCTGATGCATTGCCAAGTACATATTTGTATGCCTAACTGTCCATGAGACTTCGTATAAATATAAAAGAGATTTTAAAAGGGAGAGAAGAGGCAGACATTGATCTCCAATCCATCTTCATTTTAACTGAACTTGAAGACGGGTGGCTTAGGGTGATAGATCCAATCAAACAGTTCGTGGTAACGAACTGTAGTAAGGAGCGACCCGGCTCAATAGTAAACAAAACTCTAAAAACTTGAATTTTGATATCAATAGGTACATCAAAAGAATCGCATTTTAATGTTGATCTTAAACATATATGTTTCATCAAGTTTAGTCTTATCCATCAAAAGTTACAAGCCTGAGAAAATTTGCCTTATTTAAGAAAATAGGGGAAAACAACCCCTAAAAGTCATAGAATCTTAACGAAAATCACACCACCAGATTCAGCGTATCTGAGAACCCTACTGTAGAAGTTCTATCTACAAAAATGTGGAATTTTATATTTTTTGCCTGAAGGCAGATCACGGATGCGTGTTTATTTGTTTGTTTGTTTTTTTTCCCAGGGATGATCGTATCGACCCAGCTGTCCTAGAATATTGCGAGAAGGCTCATTCTAACGGAAATGAAAAGTTCTAGTTCCCTTTTTAAGTGATCAAAAAATTGGAGGGCCCTAGGCCCCCTCCCACGCTAATTATTTTCCCAAAGTCAGCGGATCAAAATTCTGAGATAGCCATTTTATTCAGAGTAGTCGAAAAACCTTATAACTATGTCTTTGGGGACGACTTACTCCCCCACAGTCCCCGTGGGAGGGGTTACAAGTTCAAAACTTTGACCAGTGCTTACATATAGTAATGGTCATTGGGAAGTGTACAGGCGTTTTCAGGAGGATTTTTTGGTTGGAGGAAGGGGTTGAGAAGAGGGGGATATGCTAGGGGAACTTCTCATCGAGCAATTTATCATGGGGGAAGAAAATTTCCATGAAGGGAGCGCAGGATTTACTAGCATTACTTAAAAAAAAAACAATGAAAAAATAAATATTAAAAAGTTTTTTTTTCAGCTGGAAGTAAGCAGCAGCATTAAAACTTAAAACGAACATAAATTATTACCCATATAAGGGGCTCACCTCCTCCTAATACCTCGCTCTTTACGCTAAAGTATTTTTAGTAATTTCAACTATTTTTTCTGCGTTTTTTGTGATTCAGGGGTCATTCTTAATAAATTGGGACAAAATTTAAGCTTTAGTGTAAAGAGCAAGGTACTGACGAGCGGGCGAACCCCCTCATATATGTAATAAAAACATGAGAATACAAAAGTTATATACGTGAGCTAATTTACAAGTTACGTATATCTTTTACTTATAAAAAGATTCGTAAAAATTAAAAGTTCTAGTTGCCTTTTTAATTAACCGAATATCGGAGGGCAGCTAGGCTTCCTCCCCCGCTCTTTTTTCTCAAAATCATTCGATCAAAATTATGAGAAAGCCATTTAGCCAAAAAAAAATATACAAATTTCGTTTTAATTACGAAACTGGTAATAGCACAAGAAATTGTGCAAATTATCAAAGAAAGAAAGACACAAAGAAAGATAGACAATATTGTATCTATTGTATAGAAAGAAAGAAAGAAAGAAAGAAAGAAAGAGAGAAAGAAAGAAAGAAAGAAAGAAAGAAAAACAATGGTGGAAAGTGTAAGAACCTGTCATGATGTAGAGAAAAACAATGCCAGCAATAAAAAAGGTGAGATCAAGAAAGAAAAAAAGAAAAAAAGAAAGAAAGAATGAATTTAAGAATGAAAGAGATCATGGATAGAAAGATAGAGAGATAGATAGATATAAATAGAGAGATAGATAGATATATAGATAGATAGACAGATAGATAGACAAATAGACAGATAGATAGATAGATAGATAGATAGATAGATAGATAGATAGATAGATAGATAGATAGATAGATAGATAGATAGATAGATAGATAGATAGATAGATAGATAGATAGATAGATAGAGATAGATAGATAGATAGATAGATAGATAGATAGATACATAGATAGATAGATAGATAGATAAATAGATAGATAAAGAAAGAAAGAAATAAAGAAAGAAAAAGAGAAAAAAGAAAGAAAAAAAGAAAGACCATGGTGGAAAGTGTAAGAACCTGTCATGATGTAGAGAAAAACAATGTCAACAATAAAAGAGGAAATTGTAACAGAAGGAAAACAGAAGTGTAAAATGTAAGAACCTGTCATGATGTAGACAAAAACAATGCCAGCAATAAAAGAGGCTAGATCAAGAAAGAAAGTAAGAACCTTCTAGATCAAGAAAAGAAAGAAAGTAAGAAAGAAAGAAAGTCAACGCTCCTTAATTTCAGTTGAAAAAACTTTTTTTTATTTAACTTCCCTCAGTAAAGCATCTAATGGCTTCAATACTTCACTGAAATGAGTATTCAAGTGTCAAAGGTATAAGGAACAAAGGTTTTAGGGAGGAGAGGGGGCACTTGTCCCAAGTCTATAAATTTTAAATTTTAGAGACGCAAATTTTCAAATAGATAGTCTAACTGTAAATAATTTTCTAGTTTTTGAATTTTTTATTAAAATGAAGTATAGGGCGTAGTTAATAAATAAAAATAATTAATAAAATAAAAATCATTGAAACTTTAGAACAATCGTAGAATGATCATTCAAAAAAATCAATGATAGTTTAATATTTAAAATAATAAATAAAAGAAATATTAATTAATTAAAAGATTTAAATTAATTTTGTTAATAAATTTTTGGGACCCGGGGGGGGGGCGATAATCAAGATTTTTCCCCCGGTGCAAGCAAGGCCGGAACCGCCACTGGCAAGGAGGGGCTGAGAGAGAATTGTCTTTAAATTGATACTGCTTCCCAGCTTTACAATTTGGAAACTTACTACGTTACAAATTTCTAAGCTTCTAGAAGATGCTCAAGTCGTGTGTTAATTAGATTTGAAGCCAAATACAAAGCAAGTTGTCACATGCAGCATGACACGCAAAATTACAATTTTTTTCTTTTTCCCTGGAAACTCGTTATCGCTGCCGGCTGTAATAAGAAAAATGGGTATATATACAGCCGCATTTTGGGGTAGTCTTCAGAATGCCTGTAGAGAGCAGTGTCTCGACACAGGATGAAGAACTATGCAATTATTCTCTTGGGTCTTGCCACCAGTAAGTGAACTTCTATTAATATGCTTTTATTCTAACTGTTTCTGGTTTCCTCTACAATAAGGTAAACTATTTGGTACCTCTCTATTTTAAGACATGATCAACCCCCTCTCTACCATTTTTTATCCTCTCCGATGTTTTAGTGAAGCGTAACAACCCACTTTAAGCTTCTGTTACATCTTCCTCAACTAAACCAACCCTGAACACCCTCTCCTTGGGCTCATAAGTAAATTAACATTTTTGAATCGTAACCCCTAAGCCCTAACGTAGCTTTTTTTTTTAACATTTACTTAAATCTGCTGGCTTAGTCTGGCACTCCTATCCTTGATTAGAGACTTCCAGTCATTTAGAAGCTGTTCAAGACATGTCTTTGAAAATAATTTTAAAGTAGCTAAAGTGCCTTATTTTTATTTCCGTAGGATACCTGGATCAGAACCCTTAAAAATGAACTACAAATAACAATTTGTTCCCGCTACAAAAATGTATTCCTCAAAAAATGATTATCTTCTTAGTCATCGACCACCCCTTTTACCGTGAACGCATGTCTTAAATACCATTAATGATGTCACCGTCATAGCAAAAATGACGACAACTAACTTCATGATGTCAGTTGACACAGAAACATGACGTCACCTGACAGACAGACACACAGACAGACAACTTATATATATATATATATATATATATATATATATATATATATATATATATATATATATATATATATATATATATATATATATATATATATATATATATATATGTTTTAACTACGTAAAACTTGCGAATATACAACATTCTTCTCTGTCCCATTGTCTTTACATATAAATAGATTGTCAGGTTTACCGACTCTTGAACGCAACATGTAAGTGTCCATGGAAAAAACAATCCGTATTCAGATCTGTACCTCACTATTCTAATGATTGCCCTTGAGGTTTGTTCATGGTGATTGCTAATCAAACATTTTCTGTGTCCCCCCTGTTGCCCCCGGCGTTTATATATCCCCCTATGCCCCCTGGTTTCCCTGTTGTAGTTGTGTCCCTGTGTCAAGTCGTCATTTATAGTCGACAAACATGACGTCAGTCAACACACAAACATGACGTCAGTCGACATACACGTCCAAGCCGTCATTTGTGTCCCGGTGTCCCAGTCTGTAATTTCTCTTTTAGTCTCCCGGTCGTCATTTATATTCCCTGTGTCCCAGTCTGTATATACATTCGTTTTTGAATTGGTACATGATGAAATAAATTTTTTGTTTTTTCCTTTTTTTTCTTTTTAGTTTTTTTTGGTTTTTATCTTTTTTTAGCTTTTTTAGTTTTTTTTTTTTCTTTTTATTTTTTTTGTAGTTTTTACCTTTTTTAGTTTTTTAATTTTAATTTTTATTGTTTTTTAGTTTTCTTTTTCTCCTTTATTTTTCAATTTTTTCCTTGTTTTAGTTTTTTTTTCTTTTTCAGTTTTTAGTTTTTTATTAGTTTTTAGTTGTTTTTTCTTTTTAGTTTTTTTGTAGTTTTTACCTTTTTTAGTTTTTTTTCAGTAATTTGTTTTTATTTTTTGTAGTTTTTACCTTTTTTAGTTTTTTCTTCTTTTTTTTTAGTTTTTTTAGTTTTTTAGCTTTTTTATTTTTTTTCATTAGTTTTTAGTTTTTTTTTGTAGTTTTTGCCTTTTTTTAGTTTTTTCAGTTTTTTTTAGTTTTTAGTTTTTTACCTTTTTTAGCCTAACCAGGATTTGAACCTGGGACCTTCATTCTCCGTTCTGACACCCTCTCCCACCGAGTGACTACTCCAGCATGTTCATTTTGGTGACAAAAAATTTTTGGAAAAAATAAAGGAGAAAGATAAAACTAAAAAAAAATATAAATAAAAATAAAAAAACTAAAAAGATAAAAACTTCAAAAAAAACTAAAAAGAAAAAAGAAAAAAACTAAAAAACCTAAGAAAAGGTCAAAACCATTAAAAAAAACTAAAAGGAAAAAAAAAAGGAAAAAATTAAAAATTTATATACCAATTCAAAAACGAATGTATACCGGGATGACGAACGGGACACAGGGAATATAAATGACACATATATATAAAAATAGGTTGTCTGTCTGTGGATCTATGGATCAGGTGATGTCATGTTTCTGTGTGGGCTGACGTCATGAAATTAGTTGTCGTCATTTTTGTTATGACGATGCTTAGTATATTGTAAAACACATTAATTTGGTTAATAATATACCATTTAAAACACCAAAATGAACATGCTGGAGTAGTCACTCGGTGGGAGAGGGTGTCAGAACGGAGAATGAAGGTGGAGAATTTATATTCCCTGTGTCCCGGTCGTCATTTGTATCCCGGTGTACCGGTCTGTATATACATTCGTTTTTTAGTTTTGTTTTTCTCCTTTATTTTTTTTCCTTTTTTCTTTTTCTTCTTTTTTAGTTTATTTAGATTTTTAGATTTTTTAGTTTTTTTATTAGTTTTTAGTTTTTTTGTAGTTTTTACCATTTTTTTAGTTTTTTTAGTTTTTTTTTTACTTATGTCCTGGTCGTCATTTATACTCCCTGTGTCCCGGTCGTCATTTGTGTCTCGGTGCTTTGTTGATTGCTAATTTATATTATATTTATATTTATATTTTCTATATTTATTAATATTTTTTTAGTTTTCTTTTTCTCTTATTTTTCAGTTTTTCCTTTTTTTAGTTTTTTCTTTTTTAGTTTTTAGTTTTTTTTTGTTTTTTACCTTTTTTAGTTTTTTTTAGTTTTTTTAGTTTTTTAGCTTTTTTAGTTTTTTTTATTAGTTTTTAGTTTTTTTTTAGTTTTTGCCTTTTTTTAGTTTTTTCAGTTTTTTTTAGTTTTTAGTTTTTTACCTTTTTTTAGTTTTTTTAGTTTTTTAGCTTTTTTAGTTTTTTTTTTCTTTTTAGTTTTTTTTTGTAGTTTTTACCTTTTTTAGTTTTTTTTTCTTCTTTTGTATTAGTGTGAAATAATTCAGACGTCATATGCGGACAAACACGACGTCACTCGACAGACAGACAGACAGACATAACCCACAAACAACTTATTTTTATATATATTTATTCATATTTTTTTAGTTTTCTTTTTCTCTTTTATTTTTCAGTTTTTCCTTTTTTTTAGTTTTTTCTTTTTTAGTTTTTAGTTTTTTTTTAGTTTTTTACCTTTTTTTAGTTTTTTTTTTAGTTTTTTTCAGTTTTTTAGCTTTTTTAGTTTTTTTATTAGTTTTTATTTTTTTTGTAGTTTTTGCCTTTTTTTATTTTTTTCAGTTTTTTTTTAGTTATTAGATTTTTACCTTTTTTTAGTTTTTTTTTAGTTTTTTAGCTTTTTTAGTTTCTTTTTCTTTTTAGTTTTTTTTGCAGTTTTTATGTTTTTTTTAGTTTATTTCCTTTTTTAGTTTTTACTTTTTTTTTAGTTTTTTTTTTTAGTTTTTTAGCCTTTTTAGTTTTTTTAGTGTTTTCTTTTAGTTTTTTTTGGTAGTTTTTACCTTTTTTAGTTTTTTTTTCTTCTCTTGTATTAATGCTAAGGCCAAGGTTCGAACCTGGAACCTCTCGGACCTAGAACCTGGAACATAACGCTTTACCAACTCAGCTACTTCGGCTTGAATACATTTGTTTTTGAATTGGTATATGATGAATTAATTCAGACCTCATATGTGGAGAGACAGACAGACACAAAAACAAACAACTTATTTTTTCTTAAATACTTATAATGACGTCATATACTAAGCATCGCCATAACAAACATGACGACAAATAACTTCATGATGACATATAGCTCAATTCTTATAATGACGTCAGTCGACAGACAGACAAACAACTTATTTTTATGTATATAGAAGATAAGATATAATCTGGCGTAACGGATAGACAACTTATTTTTATATATATAGACTAGCTGTTGGGGTGCCGCTTCGCGCCACCCCAACACCTAGTTGGTGGGGCGCTTCGCGCCCCCCCCCAAGCCCCCCCGCGCGCGTAAGTCGTTACACGCCATATTAGTTACGCGCCATTGTAGTTGTGTCCCTATGTCCCGCTCGTCATTTGTGTCCCGGTGTCCCAGTCTGTGATTTCTCTTTGAGTGTCCCGGTCGTCATTTATATCGTATTTTTTAGTTTTTTTAGTTTTTTAGCTTTTTTATTTTTTTTCATTAGTTTTAAGTTTTTTTTTGTAGTTTTTGCCTTTTTTTAGTTTTTTCAGTTTTTTTTAGTTTTTAGTTTTTTACCTTTTTTAGCCTAACCAGGATTTGAACCTGGGACCTTCATTCTCCGTTCTGACACCCTCTCCCACCGAGTGACTACTCCAGCATGTTCATTTTGGTGACAAAAAATTTTTGGAAAAAATAAAGGAGAAAGATAAAACTAAAAAAAAATATAAATAAAAATTAAAAAACTAAAAAGATAAAAACTTCAAAAAAAACTAAAAAGAAAAAAGAAAAAAATTAAAAAACCTAAAAAAAGGTCAAAACCAATAAAAAAAACTAAAAGGGAAAAAAAGGAAAAAATTAAAAATTTATATACCAATTCAAAAACGAATGTATACCGGGATGACGACCTGGACACAGGGAATATAAATGACACATATATATAAAAATAGGTTGTCCGTCTGTGGATCTATGGATCAGGTGACGTCATGTTTCTGTGTGGGCTGACGTCATGAAATTAGTTGTCGTCATTTTTGTTATGACGATGCTTAGTATATTGTAAAACACATTAATTTGGTTAATAATATACCATTTAAAACACCAAAATGAACATGCTGGAGTAGTCACTCGGTGGGAGAGGGTGTCAGAACGGAGAATGAAGGTGGAGAATTTATATTCCCTGTGTCCCGGTCGTCATTTGTATCCCGGTGTACCGGTCTGTATATACATTCGTTTTTTAGTTTTGTTTTTCTCCTTTATTTTTTTCCTTTTTTCTTTTTCTTCTTTTTTAGTTTATTTAGATTTTTAGATTTTTTAGTTTTTTTATTAGTTTTTAGTTTTTTTGTAGTTTTTACCATTTTTTTAGTTTTTTTAGTTTTTTTTTACTTATGTCCTGGTCGTCATTTATACTCCCTGTGTCCCGGTCGTCATTTGTGTCTCGGTGCTTTGTTGATTGCTAATTTATATTATATTTATATTTATATTTTCTATATTTATTAATATTTTTTTAGTTTTCTTTTTCTCTTATTTTTCAGTTTTTTCCTTTTTTTAGTTTTTTCTTTTTTAGTTTTTAGTTTTTTTTTGTTTTTTACCTTTTTTTAGTTTTTTTTAGTTTTTTTAGTTTTTTAGCTTTTTTAGTTTTTTTTATTAGTTTTTAGTTTTTTTTTTTAGTTTTTGCCTTTTTTTAGTTTTTTCAGTTTTTTTTAGTTTTTAGTTTTTTACCTTTTTTTAGTTTTTTTTAGTTTTTTAGCTTTTTTAGTTTTTTTTCTTTTTAGTTTTTTTTTGTAGTTTTTACCTTTTTTAGTTTTTTTTCTTCTTTTGTATTAGTGTGAAATAATTCAGACGTCATATGCGGACAAACACGACGTTACTCGACAGACAGACAGACAGACATAACCCACAAACAACTTATTTTTATATATATTTATTCATATTTTTTTAGTTTTCTTTTTCTCTTTTATTTTTCAGTTTTTCCTTTTTTTTAGTTTTTTCTTTTTTAGTTTTTAGTTTTTTTTAGTTTTTTACCTTTTTTTAGTTTTTTTTTAGTTTTTTTAGTTTTTTAGCTTTTTTAGTTTTTTTATTAGTTTTTATTTTTTTTTGTAGTTTTTGCCTTTTTTTATTTTTTTCAGTTTTTTTTAGTTATTAGATTTTTACCTTTTTTTAGTTTTTTTTAGTTTTTTAGCTTTTTTAGTTTCTTTTTCTTTTTAGTTTTTTTTGTAGTTTTTACCTTTTTTAGTTTTTTTCTTCTTTTGTATTAGTGTGAAATAATTCAGACGTCATATGCGGACAAACATGACGTCACCTGATCCATCCACAGATCCACACACAGACAACTATATATATATATATATATATATATATATATATATATATATATATATATATATATATATATATATATATATATATATATATATATATATATATATATATATATATATATATATATATATATATATATATATATATATATATATATATATATATATATATATATATATATATATATATATATATATATATATATATATATATGTTTTAAACTACGTAAAACTTGCGAATATACAACATTCTTTGCTGTACCATTGTCTGTGCATATAAATAGATTGTTAGGTTTCCGTATTCAGATCTATACCTCATGATTCTAATGATTGCCCTTGAGCTTTGTTGATGGTGATTGCTAATCGACCATTCCCTGTGTCGCTGTCGTCATTTATATATCCCCCTGTGCCCCCGGCGTCCCCTTTGTAGTTGTGTCCCTGTGTCCCGGTCGTCATTTATATTCCCTGTGTCCCGGTCGTCATTTGTGTCCCAGTGTCCCAGTCTGTGATTTCTCTTTGAGTGTCCTGGGCGTCATTTATATTCCTTTTGTCACGGTGTCCCGGTCGTCATTTATATCCCCCTGTGCCCCCCGGCGTCCCCGTTGTAGTTGTGTCTCAGTGTCCCGGTCGTCATTTATATTCCCTGTGTCTCGGTCGTCATTTGTATCCCGGTGTTCCGGTCTGTATATACATTCGTTTTTGTCCCGATGTCCCTGTCTGTAATTTTGTCAGTTGAAAACATGACGTCAGTCAACACAGAAACATGACGTCACCTGACAGACAGACACACAGACAGACAACTTATTTATATATATATAGATAGATACAGTTTCATTTCGGTTTTTTTCTTTTTTAGTTTTTTCTTTTCCTAGTTTTTTTCTTTTTTAGTTTTTCTTTTTTAAATTTCTTCTAATTTTTTACCTTTTTATTTTTTTATTTTTTTTTACATTTTTCTTTTTAAGTTTTTTCTTTTTTTAATTTTTTAGTTTTTTTATTTTTAGTTTTTTTTAGTTTTTTACCATTTTTCTTTTTTCAGTTTTCTTTTTCTTCTCTGTTTTTCAGACGTCATATGCAAACCCTCAATAAAAAAATACATACAACTTATTTTTATATATAGATAAGATATAATCAGGCGTAACAGACATAGTGTAACAGACATAAAAGACAGACAACTTATTTTTATGTATATAGATTTTTATATATAGATACAGTTTCTTCTTTAGTTTTGTTTCTTTTTTAGTTTTTTCTTTTTTTTAGTTTCTTCTTTTTATTGATTTGTTTTCTTCATTTTGTCAATGTTCATTCTAACATTGACGCTTGGAAAAATCTTTGCGTGCCAAGCATGCTAAAGCTCCCACAATTTATATTAAACCTCAAATTTGGGGTATCTGTTTTAAGGTTTTCGGATTACTTTAATCTATTGTCAAAATATATTGAAATATTTGTGCAATTCCCAGTTTTTTTTTTGTTTTTTGTTTTTTTTAGTTTTTTATCTTTTTTATTTTTGTACGTTTTTTCTTTTTAGGTTTTTTCTTTTTTTAATCTTTTTAATTTTTATTTTTTTTTAGTTTTTTCTTTTTAGTTTTTTTTTAGTTTTTTACCATTTTTCTTTTTCCGAATTACTTTAATCAATTGTCAAAATATTTTGAAATATTTATGCAATTTCCAGTTTTTACATTCTAGTTTGTTTTCTTTTATATATGTAGAAGATATAATCTGGCGTAACGGACAGACAACTTATTTATATATATATAGATATATATATAAGTTGTCTGTCTGTGTGTCTGTCTGTCAGGTGACGTCATGTTTCTGTGTCAACTGACGTCATGAAGTTAGTTGTCGTCATTTTTGCTATGACGGTGACGTCATTAATGGTATTTAAGACATGCGTTCACGGAAAAATGTTTAATTTTGAAATGACTGAAGAACCTACAATGGCAACAGCCGAGGAAGCTGCTCAAAGAGTCTATGCCAAAAAACTTGCTGCTGATAGAGAAAGTAAGAAAAGAAAGCGTGCCGAGGAATCGCAAGAACAGCAAGAAAACAGGCTTGCAGATGATAGAGAAAGTAAGAAAAGAAAGCGTGCCGAGGAATCACAAGAACAGAAAGAAAACAGGCTTGCGGCTAAAGAACGCAAAACCGCGCAGTTAGATGAAAATCTACCTGGAAAGCGAGAGTTAAAACATATCAAAACTAAAAATGATAGCGATGATGATTGGGTTTGGGATTTTGACTTGGATAAGGTCATCAACGCCTACCAGATTTAAGTTAAAAAACAAAGGTTTGACGATATGTACTTCATAGTGACGCTGAAAAATAAAGAAGAAAAAAAACTGAAAAAATGTAAAAAACCAAAAAAAAACTAAAAAGAAAAAACACTCAAAGATAAATTACAGACCGGGACACAAATGACGACCGACACAGAGGGAATACAAATGACGACCAGGAACCTCAAAGAAAAATTACAGACTGGGACACCCGGACACAAATCACGACCGGGAATATAAATGACGATCGGGACGCAGGGACACAACTACAACGGGGACGCCGGAGGCACAGGCGGGATAAATAATTGACAACTGACACACAGGGATTGTTTGAATAGAAATTACAGACCGGGACACCGGGACGCAAATGACCACCGGGACACTGGGACACAGGGAATATAAATGACGACCGGGACACTCAAAGAGAAAATACAAACTGGGACACCAGGACACAAATGACGACCGGTACAGTGAAGAATGTTGTATATTCGCATGTTTTACGTAGTTAAAAATATATATTTATATCTATCTCTATTCAAAGGTGGGACAACGGGACACAGCTACAATGGCGCGTAACTAATATGGCGCATAACGACTTACGCCCGCGGGGGGGGGGGGGCTTGGGGGCGCGAAGCGTTTTAGTAGCTTCGAAAGGATACACAAAGACTGTTGAATGTCTCTTAGAGTAACATGCTGACGTTAATATAAGAACTAACTATTGCAGAAGTCCACTTCATTTAGTAGCTTTGAAAGGATTCACACAGACTTTTGAATGTCTCTTAAAGTAAGTTGCTGACGTTAATATAAGAACTAACTGTTGCAGAAGCCCACTTCATTTAGTAACTTTGAAAGGATACACACAGACTGTTGAATGTCTCTTAAAGTAAGATGCTGACGTTAATATAAGAACTAACTATTGCAGAAGTCCACTTCATTTAGTAGCTTTGAAAGGATTAGCTTCAGTAAGGTACTGACGTTAATATAAGAACTAACTATTGCAGAAGTCCACTTCCTTTAGTAGCTTCGAAAGGATACACACAGACTGTTGAATGCTCTTTAAAGTAACATGCTGACGTTAATATAAGAACTAACTATTGCAGAAGTCCTCTTCATTTAGTAGCTTTGAAAGGATACACACAGACTTTTAATGTCTCTTAAAGTAAGTTGCTGACGTTAATATAAGAACTAACTATTGCAGAAGTCCACTTCATTTAGTAGCTTTGAAAGGATACACACAGACTGTTGAATGTCTCTTAAAGTAAGATGCTGACGTTAATATAAGAACTAACTATTGCAGAAGTCCACTTCATTTAGTAGCTTTGAAAGGATACACACAGACTGTTGAATGGTCTTTAAAGTAACATGCTGACGTTAATATAAGAGCTAACTATTGCAGAAGTCCTCTTCATTTAGTAGCTTTGAAAGGATACACACAGACTTTTAATGTCTCTTAAAGTAAGTTGCTGACGTTAATATAAGAACTAACTATTGCAGAAGTCCACTTCATTTAGTAACTTCGAAAGGATACACACAGACTGTTGAATGCTCTTTAAAGTAACATGCTGACGTTAATATAAGAACTAACTATTGCAGAAGTCCTCTTCATTTAGTAGCTTTGAAAGGATACACACAGACTTTTAATGTCTCTTAAAGTAAGTTGCTGACGTTAATATAAGAACTAACTATTGCAGAAGTCCACTTCATTTAGTAACTTTGAAAGGATACACACAAACTGTTGAATGTCTCTTAAAGTAAGATGCTGACGTTAATATAAGAACTAACTATGGCAGAAGTCCACTTCATTTAGTAGCTTTGAAAGAATACACACAGACTGTTGAACTACTAAACTACTTAATTGTTTTGTAATTAAACTACTAAATTTGTTTTGAAATCCGAAGCTGATCTATTTTTTTTGTATTTACAACAAAAGAAAATTATTACAAGAATTCCTACAATCCCCAGCGCTCCACCCGAAAAAAAAAATTGATTGTTTTTGTAGTCCAAAACAGCAAATGTCGGGAATTTTTGAAGCGGGGTATTGTTTTTTTTTCTTTTCTTGTTTTGTTTTTTTTTGGTCTGTTTTGTCACGCTTCTCTGAACTTGAGGATAATTAATACTTGCGGTGGCCTTAACCGCATCATCAGACTGCCTCATACTATTTTTATAACTTTTTGGTTTCTTGAATTTTATACCTACTTGTATTTTCTTATTTTTGTCTATTTTTTTGTCTGTTTGTTTTGCCTCGCTTTCCTCCAATTGAGGGTGATTCGTTTCTCCAGTTGTCACACCTTTATGATCGGACTTCCGATATTTAAAAATCATGAGATTTTCATTAACGATTCCCTCATCTTTTTTTTGCATTTGAGTCAGTTAAATGTCCATCGTGATTGGGTTGTCTACTCTTATTTTCATCTGCAGAATTATGATCATTTGTAGTCGGGGTTGTTTCATCAGTTGCTCTTGCAATTGTTTCAATGGTTCTGGTCTTAATCGGGATAGTTTCACAACAGATGAGATAACAACTTAAATTTAATAAAAATAATATTTTCATTAACTTGCAGTTCATTTTATAATAACAATTCTTAAATTTTTCAAATAGCACAAAACATTCTTAAACCGCGTAACATTTAAAAACTAATTTAAAAATTTTCAGGTATTTTCTGATGTAAATTAAAAAATTAAAATTAATATTTAGACTCCATAAATATTTTTGCATTTCGCAGTTAAATAAAATTACTTTATTTAAAATTTCCAGGAATTATTCTAGTTTCAGTAGACAAATCATATTTAATGTTAAAACCCCAAAAATTACAGCATTTTACATAACTATGTTTACATGCCTCTTGTAATGATACAAGTTCCTTATAAAAATATTGATTTTATTCTCAATATTTTTTGGTGCATTTGAAAAGCCCGTAAATGTGATGACAAATTTCTGATGTTAATAACATGAGACAAAACAGTGTTATAGAAAAATAAAGTTTTTAATTATTTTTAAAGTACAAAATGTTTGCAACGTCTGTCAATTTTATTACATGTAACTTGCTTAGAAGAAACCATATTACTGTTTGAGCTAGGCATTGTTACACCCCTTTATATTATAATCATGACATCGTAACCGATGTTATCAGAATTAAGGTTATAACATACCGTTTTTCTTTTAATGTCATAGTTCTAACAAATTAATATTTTAAATTAAATAAATTAAATTAATAAATTAATAGTAAATTAATATTTATAGTCCATAAATATTTTTGCATTTTGTAGTTAAATAAAATTACTTTATTTAAAATTTTCAGGAATTATTCTAGTTTCAGTAGACAAATAGCAGTGACTATTGTATATTGAAACGACTGACAATTATCTGTTTTGAACAGATTCCTCGGGTGTTTCTTCTGCTATTGTAGGATTTATACTAAAATTTCTCTTTGAATTAACTATTTGAGCAGCTTCCTCGGCTGTTTCTTCTGTCATTTTAAGATCTATGCTAAAAATTCCTCTTCACGTGCCAAGGTTGCTAAAGCTCAACAATTTATAATAAACCTATTAAACCAAAGTGTAACAGACACATCACACAAAGAACTTATTTTTATATATTTTTTTCCTTTTTTATTTTTTTTCTTTTTTAGTTTTTTTTTATTTTTTAGCTTTTTTAGTTTTTTATTAGTTTTTACCTTTTTTTTAGTTTTTTTAGTTTTTTTTTTACTTATGTCCTGGTCGTCATTTATACTCCCTGTGTCCCGGTCGTCATTTGTGTCCCGGTGCTTTGTTGATGGTGATTGCTAATCGAACATTCCTTTTGTCCCGGTCGCTTTCTGTTTGAGTGTCGTCATTTATTTTTCAGTTTTTTTCTTCTTTATTTTTCAGCGTCACTATGAAGTACATATCGTCAAACCTTTGTTTTTTAACTTAAATCTGGTAGGCGTTGATGACCTTTTCCAAGTCAAAATCCCAAACCCAATCATCATCGTTATCATTTTTAGTTTTGATATGTTTTAACTCTCGCTTTCCAGGTAGATTTTCATCTAACTGCGCGGTTTTGCGTTCTTTAGCCGCAAGCCTGTTTTCTTTCTGTTCTTGTGATTCCTCGGCACGCTTTCTTTTCTTACTTTCTCTATCATCTGCAAGCCTGTTTTCTTGCTGTTCTTGTGATTCCTCGGCACGCTTTCTTTTCTTACTTTCTCTATCATCTGCAAGCCTGTTTTCTTGCTGTTCTTGTGATTCCTCGGCACGCTTTCTTTTCTTACTTTCTCTATCAGCAGCAAGTTTTTTGGCATAGACTCTTTGAGCAGCTTCCTCGGCTGTTCCAATTGTAGGTTCTTCAGCCATTTCAAAATTAAACATTTTTCCGTGAACGCATGTCTTAAATACCATTAATGATGTCACCGTCATAGCAAAAATGACGACAACTAACTTCATGACGTCAGTTGACACAGAAACATGACGTCACCTGACAGACAGACACACAGACAGACAACTTATATATATATATATATATATATATATATATATATATATATATATATATATATATATATATATATATATATATATATATATATATATATATATATATATATATATATATATATATATATATATATATATATATATATATATATATATATGTTTTAACTACGTAAAACTTGCGAATATACAACATTCTTCTCTGTCCCATTGTCTTTACATATAAATAGATTGTCAGGTTTACCGACTCTTGAACGCAACATGTAAGTGTCCATGGAAAAAACAATCCGTTTTCAGATCTGTACCTCACTATTCTAATGATTGCCCTTGAGGTTTGTTCATGGTGATTGCTAATCAAACATTTTCTGTGTCCCCCCTGTTGCCCCCGGCGTTTATATATCCCCCTATGCCCCCTGGTTTCCCTGTTGTAGTTGTGTCCCTGTGTCAAGTCGTCATTTATAGTCGACAAACATGACGTCAGTCAACACACAAACATGACGTCAGTCGACACACACGTCCAAGCCGTCATTTGTGTCCCGGTGTCCCAGTCTGTAATTTCTCTTTTAGTGTCCCGGTCGTCATTTATATTCCCTGTGTCCGAGTCTGTATATACATTCGTTTTTGAATTGGTACATGATGAAATAAATTTTTTGTTTTTTCCTTTTTTTTCTTTTTAGTTTTTTTTTGGTTTTTATCTTTTTTTAGCTTTTTTAGTTTTTTTTCTTTTTTCTTTTTATTTTTTTTTTGTAGTTTAATGATTGCCCTTGAGGTTTGTTCATGGTGATTGCTAATCAAACATTTTCTGTGTCCCCCCTGTTGCCCCCGGCGTTTATATATCCCCCTATGCCCCCTGGTTTCCCTGTTGTAGTTGTGTCCCTGTGTCAAGTCGTCATTTATAGTCGACAAACATGACGTCAGTCAACACACAAACATGACGTCAGTCGACACACACGTCCAAGCCGTCATTTGTGTCCCGGTGTCCCAGTCTGTAATTTCTCTTTTAGTGTCCCGGTCGTCATTTATATTCCCTGTGTCCGAGTCTGTATATACATTCGTTTTTGAATTGGTACATGATGAAATAAATTTTTTGTTTTTTCCTTTTTTTTCTTTTTAGTTTTTTTTTGGTTTTTATCTTTTTTTAGCTTTTTTAGTTTTTTTTCTTTTTTCTTTTTATTTTTTTTTGTAGTTTTTACCTTTTTTAGTTTTTTAATTTTAATTTTTATTTTTTTTTTAGTTTTCTTTTTCTCCTTTATTTTTCAATTTTTTCCTTGTTTTAGTTTTTTTTCTTTTTCAGTTTTTAGTTTTTTATTAGTTTTTAGTTGTTTTTTCTTTTTAGTTTTTTTGTAGTTTTTACCTTTTTTAGTTTTTTTTTCAGTATTTTGTTTTTATTTTTTGTAGTTTTTACCTTTTTTAGTTTTTTTCTTCTTTTTTATTGATGCTAAGGCCAAGGTTCGAGCCTGGAACCTTTCGGGCCTAGAACCTGGAACATAACGCGTTTTTGAATTTGTTATATGATGAAATAAATTTTTCGTTTTTTTCCTTTTTTTTGTATTAATGCTAAAGCCAAGGTTTGAACCTGGAACCTCTCGGACCTAGAGCCTGGAACATAACGCTTTACCAACTCAGCTACTTCGGCTTGAATACATTTACTTTTTTAGTTCTTTTTTAGTTTTCTTTTTCTCCATTATTTTTCAGTTTTTACATTTTTTAGTTTTTTTTTCAGTTTTTACTTCTAGTTTTTTTATTAGTTTTTATTTTTTTTATTTTTAGTTTTTTTTTGCAGTTTTTATGCTTTTTTAGTTTTTTTTTAGTTTATTTCCTTTTTTAGTGTTTACTTTTTTTTAGTTTTTTTTTTTTAGTTTTGTAGCCTTTTTAGTTTTTTTAGTGTTTTCTTTTAGTTTTTTTTTGGTAGTTTTTACCTTTTTTAGTTTTTTTTTCTTCTCTTGTATTAATGCTAAGGCCAAGGTTCGAACCTGGAACCTCTCGGACCTAGAACCTGGAACATAACGCTTTACCAACTCAGCTACTTCGGCTTGAATACATTCGTTTTTGAATTGGTATATGATGAAATAATTCAGACCTCATATGTGGAGAGACAGACAGACACAAAAACAAACAACTTATTTTTTCTTAAATACTTATAATGACGTCATATACTAAGCATCGCCATAACAAACATGACGACAAATAACTTCATGACGACATATAGCTCAATTCTTACTTCAGTAAGCCAATGACGCTATACCAATGACGTCAGTCGACAGACAGACAAACAACTTATTTTTATATATATAGAAGATAAGATATAATCTGGCGTAACGGACAGACAACTTATTTTTATATATATAGACTAGCTGTTGGGGTGCCGCTTCGCGCCACCCCAACACCTAGTTGGTGGGGCGCTTCGTGCCCCCCCCCAAGCCCCCCCGCGCGCGTAAGTCGTTACACGCCATATTAGTTACGCGCCATTGTAGTTGTGTCCCTTTGTCCCGGTCGTCATTTGTGTCCCGGTGTCCCAGTCTGTGATTTCTCTTTGAGTGTCCCGGTCGTCATTTATATCGTATTTTTTAGTTTTTTTAGTTTTTTAGCTTTTTTATTTTTTTCATTAGTTTTTAGTTTTTTTTTGTAGTTTTTGCCTTTTTTTAGTTTTTGCAGTTTTTTTTTAGTTTTTAGTTTTTTACCTTTTTTAGCCTAACCAGGATTTGAACCTGGGACCTTCATTCTCCGTTCTGACACCCTCTCCCACCGAGTGACTACTCCAGCATGTTCATTTTGGTGACAAAAAATTTTTGGAAAAAATAAAGGAGAAAAAGAAAACTAAAAAAAAATATAAATAAAAATAAAAAAACTAAAAAGATAAAAACTTCAAAAAAAACTAAAAAGAAAAAAGAAAAAAACTAAAAAACCTAAACGCTAGAATGACTTGAAACGCTATACCAGTTGAAACGCTATACCAGTTGAAACGCTATACCAGTTGAAACGCTATACC
>NC_088864.1:65838626-65871209 GCF_032884065.1 Artemia franciscana
AGCCTCTTTCATATACGAAGTAATTTCTGGTCGTTTTAAGTTTTAATGTCGCTCCTTACTTTCAGTTAAAAAAACTTGTTTTTTTTATTTAATTTCCCTACGAAGTCAAGTGATCTTAATGAAAATTCCACCATCAGACGCAGCATATTGGGAAAGTCCACCAAAGACATCAAATCAAAATTTTGAGATGGACACTTGGTTGACCAAGAACTATGTCTTTGGGAATGGTATAACCCCCCACAGCTCCAAGGGAGATGGCTCTAACTTGAACAATTTGCACATTGTTTACATAAGCTACGACATTTGTCATGGGGAAATATACAGGAATTTTTTATTTGCCGCGTGAATTTTATGCGGGGGTTGTGATTTTCCACGGGGAGAGTTTTCCGTGAGGAGCAAAGATACTGGGGGTGATTTCCAGCAGAAATTTTACAAGGGGGGAGAAGGCAATTTTCTGGCATGATTAGGAAAATTGTCAAAAAATAAAGAAAAAACAAGCTTTTTTTCAACTGAAAGTAAGGAGCAACATCAATGTTTAAAACGAACATAATTTATTCCGTATTTGACGGGGGTTGTCCCTTCTTCAACCTTCGCTTTTTACTCCAAAGTCTGACTTTTTGTCACAATTCTTTACGAAAGACTGCTGAAACAGAAGAAGCGATGAATTTGAATGAGAAGCATTTAAAAAAATTTTAAGACCTAGGCGTAAAGAGCTAGGGTTGAGGAAGGGAAAACTCGCCTCATATACGGTATAATTTCTATTCGTTTAAGCTCTAATATTGGTCCTTACTTTTAGCTGAATAAACCTTATTTTTTTAATTATTTAATTACAAAAGGAGCCAAAGTGTCTCATCATGAACATTTGCCAACATGGGAGAGCCAAGACGTGCAATGTTCCTATGCTTACGCAAAAATATAATGCTCAATTGCAATTGTAGGGTCATGAGATTCAGGTTTATTTGCACAGAGTGCATGTAAACCACAAAGTTGCATCTTCGTAATAACAGTTACTAAATCAAAGTATGATAATGCTAATTTTACTGATGCATTCAAAATCGGAACATTTTAGGCATCAACTGTCAAATTCAAACTGTTTCTGACTTAGAAATAGACATAAAAGCGAATTTTAGTCAGATAATTCGACTGTTGGACAATCAATGTGATATAAGTTCCGATTTTCGTATGATAAATTAAAAACAACTTAATAATTATTTTAAGAGTAAGTCACTTGCTGGCTGTTTCTAGTTAATAACCTGACCAAGAAGGATGATCCTAGCCATGGTTTTTTTGTAGGTCATAAGAATGAACCACTTGGTCACCATTAACAATTCGGGAAGAAATGTCTTAAAAGTACCTATGTACTCTTATAACGTCAAATTGTCAGATCACTTGAACAGAAAAAAAATAAATACTTGAGGTTGGGATACGTCTGGGCTGTAATATATATTTTCCATGCATTTTGCCATGGATCACTCTTGTTTCGACTCATGTATCTGAAATTTGAACCAACCCTGACGAGATTACAAAACGGAAAACAAATGGGAAGTATCCTATATGATTTGAGCTATATATTTACACTTAAGGAGGGAGTAGTGGAAGCACGTTAAAATTGGGGTAACTACAATATTTCTGCATATTATGAGCATGAAGTATCTTGGAGTCTTATAAGTCTAATAACTTGGAATCTTTATATAAGAGTGATAAGTCCTGACTATCTAATGCTGTCAAATTTAATGTTTGCCTTCTCTATGTCCGTTCTTGGTAATATCATTTGACTGACTTAACTGCTCAAGTAGTTTAACTCAGCTTCTAAATCACCCCAACAGCAAAAAGCCCCTCGCCAAGAATTTCCACAAAACCTTTGATTTTTTTTTTTCGAATAGGCTTATGATGAAATCAGAGGCTTTAAACAGATGAAAAGGAAGAATAATCGCTAATGTTTGGTAAATTTATGACAGTTCATATTATTGACTTACCAATAAAGTGAATGTACCATTCGATGCCTTTTTTAAGATTTTTACGAATATAGTGATCGGTTCTATTGCAAATTCAAATTTAAGCACTTTTTGACATAACCTAAACTAACCTAGCATAACCTAACCTTATTATAAACAATTTTGGCACTAAGAAAATGTAGTATTATTTTGTCGAAAACGACCTAGAATACAGCGCTGAGAAAATGAACTATTATATTGTCGGAAAACAACCTATAAACTGTACTTTAATTGAAAATTAAAGTACAGTTTAATGTACTTTAAGCTCAAAAAGTGCTTAAATTTGAATTTGCAATAGAAGCAATTATTATATTCGTAAAGAACATAAAAAAGGCATCGAGTGGTATGTTCACTTTTATAGTAGCCTAATTCAATAATACGAACTGTCATAAATTTACCCAATATTTTGCCAACGGTTCATCATTGCTATTTTTGTAGGAAAAATTGAAAAATATTTTACCTGACTATGTGATAGTATCATACTTATTTCATCGTAGGATTTAACCAATAAATATATCCATGTTGCTTCTCTGTTGGTGATACACTGACAATTTAATGCTTTTCATTGAGGCGACAGCCTTGGGCTTGAATCGCTACTGAAACAGAATTTTGACCCAAATTCTATTTTCATACAACCCGTCTCTCAGTTAGTCGGTCATATTAAAAAATTATCCGATTCATAATTAAAAGATAATTGCTATAAATGCTTACAATAAAGGTTTTTGTACAGCTTAAATTTGCTTACCAATGAATATAGATACCACACCAGGCATACACGCTGACATTAAAAAGGCAAGATCTTTGAATTTCGCAAAAGCTGATAGAAAAAAGATGTCACTGCTTTTGTCTGCGAGGGGGGAAAAGCGTCAATGCTTTTGCAGCCGAGTACGATGATCGCAGTGCTTCCACTGTCCCCGAATTTTCGGGGACAGTGGAAGCTTCCACTGTCCTTTGAGATTTCCCCGAAAATCTAGAAAAATCCCCGAAAAAAAATGACGTTCCCCGAATCCCCGAATTTCTTTCTTTTCCCTTGATCTACCCGAAAATAAAGTTATTGGAAGGGTCACTGTTCGTTCCACAATTTTAATACTGTTTTGCACCTTTATGCTATGGTACGGTGTCAAACCTGTGATATTGAAAACTCCATTTTGCAAACGAAAATGGAAATGAAACAATTTGAGGCGGACTCCTCCTCTCTTATTGTGAATATAGGAATGGCAAAATTTTGTCATATGTTAAGGCTGATGCAACTGTCAAAGAAGAAGCTACGATTATCTCTAGACTTCCAATTTAATAGTAAGCCAATTTTGTCATACGCTTCTAATTTTTCTAGCTGTTTATCGTTTTTAAATCGCTCATTCCTATTTTGGTTTCGGAACACCAAAAACAAAATATTTTGAAGTGATTTTCATCGCTTTATTTTATATGATAATAGACCAAATATCTGATGATTTTATCTCAATTCAGCATTTAAGGTTCTGTGTAAATATGGCAGTCAACAGATAGTTCATGGTAATAGACTGTAACGAAGGAGCAACGTGGCTCAATAGCAGTGGCGGATCCATGGGAGGGGGAGCAGGGGGCGCGCGCCCCCCGTTTGAGGTGGTGGATTTGTGGTTGGGAACGTTTGCTCTGGTTTGCGTTGGGACGAAAGGTATTTTTTAAAATGGTTTTTAATAAGTTTTTAATTATTAAGACTGTTTCCTTTTGCTAACAAGTTTGAAACAAGGTTTTAGTCACTTTGTGCGGTCTTTGTTAGATTTTATTAATATTGCATACTGCCAAAAAGTATTTAATTAAATTTAGGTTTATCAAGGGAATCTTTCCGTATTACCACAAAAGCTAACTGTGAGGCGAAAATCTTCATTTCGTAATAACAAGGAGGGGAAATTTAAAATCCTAACTTCTTTAGGCTGTCGAAATGATATTTCAGTATTGTGCTGTCACAACGGGGCTGAAAAGCAAAATATTCACTTCTGTCAAAAATTTGTTTTCGAATCTTGCTAAGACACTGAGGCGAAGAAATTGATATCATAATTTTTTGGGCTGTTTGTTTCGGTTTTTTGGGTTTGCCTTTTTTGCAAAGCTGGGTGATTTTTTCAACACCAAGAAAAACTTCCCATGTTTAAAAACATTTTTTTAGGGGATTTTTATAATAGAAAGTAAATGTATGAGAAGTGCAAAAATTATTAATTAAGTTTCGGATTTTGGTGAGGAAACGGTGACCACTTTACTGCCTATTTTCATCTAATTAAGGCTCTGCATTATTTGACATATCACCTCCTCTGTTCATCCTAAAACATTAAAATAAAGGCCAAACTCTTCAGGACTTTAATAAAAGTTCGTATAAATATATGCTTAAAACTCAGCATATGAGTCGAAATACTCCTTCCAAGATCGGAGTAATCATTTAAGAAAAATACATTTTCAAAAAACTGTTTATAAAAGAAGGTAAATAATTATGTGTAGGCTATATTAATTTTTTTTATCTACCTGGTATAGATGGGTCTCTGAATTCTCATTTTGAAGAATGACATCGATTTTTTTCAAACATTTACTAATAAAATGTTAATAAAAAGTAGAAATTCATACAACTTGAGTTAACCACGGAAAAGGAATACAACTACAATATTACTTCAGAATTTCTCACCTTCTCAATTTTAACCAATCACAAAATATAGTTATGTTCTTGTTTAAGGGTTGTATATATTTGTCCACAAATTATCTAAACTGCTATATATATACCGCTGAGGATTTTCATACTTCCTTTGACACATTCCATCCAATCATATTTCCACGATTAGTTGTTTATAAATCAGAATTTTACAGGGCAATTCTTTTACTTAATGCTAAATCTGAGTCAAATTTCAAATTTTTATATTTGTGCTTAACAGACGTATCAAGATTTAGACGTTTGAATTAAATATAAGCAAATCTCAAGATTATAAAAAAGTAATTGGAAATCTACCAAAGCTTGAAACCCTGAGAATTCAAATCACCAATCTTTACCTATCAAATACAAAAATAACAAACACTTAATAATTTGTTTTTTAAGGTGTATTTCGACTCATATACTTAGTTTGAAGCAAATACCTACATGCATCTTCATTATAGTTCATATTTTTCTGACGATTTTGTACTTTATTCAAATATTTTTGGATGAATAGAAGAGGAAATACTAACGAAGAGCTCTAAACTGACATGACTCTAGACTGACAGGACTAGCCATTACAAACATTCACCTAAATATTGAGGTAGACATCGACTTTGTAATCAAACAGTTCGTGGTAGTAAGGAGCGACCCGGCTTAATAGTAACCAAAACTCTAAAAACTGGAATTTTGTACCAAAAGTTACATCAAAAGCATCGCATTTTAATGCTGAATTTAAATATATGAGTTTCATCAAGTTTATCAAAAGTTACGAGCCTAAGAAAATTTGCCTTCTTTTAGAAAATAGGGGGAACACCTCCTAAAAGTCGTAGAGTCTTAACGAAAATCACACCATCAGATTCAGCGTATCAGGAACCCTATTGTAGAAGTTTCAAGCTCCTATCTACAAAACTGTGGAATTTTGTATTTTTTGCCAGAAGGCAGATCACGGATGCGTGTTTATTTGTTTGTTTGTTTTTTCCCAAGGGTGATCGCATCGACCCAGTGGTCCTAGAATGTTGCGAGAGGGCTTATTCTAACGGAAATGAAAAGTTCTAGTGCCCTTTTTAAGTTGCCAAAAAATTGGAGGGCACCTAGGCCCCCTCCCACGCTAATTATTTCCCCAAAGTCACCGGATCAAAATTCCGAGCATAATTCCGCTTAGTCGAAAAACCTTATAACTATGTCTTTGGGGACGACTTAGTCCCCCACAGTCCCCGTGGGAGGGGCTACAAGTTGCAAACTTTGACCAGTGCTTACATGTAGTAATGGTTATTGGGAAGTGTACAGATGTTTTAGGGGGATTTTTTGGTTGGTTGAGGGGTTGAGAAGAGGGGGATATGTTGGGGGAACTTTCCATCGAGGAATTTGTCATGGGGGAAGAAAATTTCCATGAAGAGAGCGCAGGATTTTCTAGCACTATTAAAAAAAATGAAAAAATAAATATGAAAAAAAATTTTCAACTGGAAGTAAGGAGCGGCATTAAAACTTAAGACGAACAGAAACTGTCACGCATATGAGGGGGGCTCACCTCCTCCTAATACCTTGCTCTTTACGCTAAAATATTTTTAGTAATTTCAACTATTTATTCTACGGCTTTCGTGATTCAGGGGTCATTCTTAAGGAATTGGGTCAAAATTTAAGCTTTAGTGGGAAGAGTCAGGTACTGACGAAAGGTGTGAACCCCCTCATATACGTAATAAAACATGATAATGCAAAAGTTTGTTACGTAAGCTAATTTTTTTGTTACGTATATCTTTTACAAATAAAAATATTCTTAAGAAATCAAAAGTTCTAGTTGCCTTTTTAAGTAACCAAAAAATCGGAGGGCAACTAGGCCTCCTCCCCTGCTCTTTTTTTTCTCAAAATCATTCGATCAAAACTATGAGAAAACCATTTAGCCAAAAGAAATAAATATGCAAATTTTGTTTTAAACATTCACCTACGGAGAGCCAAAAATGAAACGTGCATTAATTCTAAAACGTTCAGAATTTAAATAAAACACAAGTTTTTTTTTTTAACTGAAAGTATGGAGCGACATTGAAACTTAAAACGGACAGAAATTACTTCGTATATGAAAGGGGCTGCTTCCTCATCAACGCCCCGCTCTTTACGCTAAAGTTTTTTACTCTTTTAAAAAGTAGAGTTGAGAGAAAGAGTCAAACTTTAGCGTAAAGAGCGGGGCGTTGATGAGGAAGCAGCTCTTTTCATATACGAAGCAATTTCTGTTCGTTTTAAGTTTTAATGTCGCTCCTTACTTTCAGTTAAAAAAAACTTGTTTGTTTATTTAATAAATAGATATGGCGGGAGTGGAAATTGAGAAATAGACTTTTTCTTATAAAAGTTCAAATTCTGTAATTTAAGTGAAATATATCGAACTTTATAACATGGAAAGATACACTATGAAAAGTAGAATTTTGATCAGTAAATTTTTTAGATTTCATCAAAGTTGAAACTATTTATTAAAACGCTATTTTTAAAGGAAACAGTGATTAGTTAATACTTTATTGCCTGTACTTAAGACCCTCGTTTTAAATGTTTTCTATGCATTTCTATCTGTCACATTATAACAAAAAAACATTCTGTTTTTCTTGTTACATTCCTAAAAGAACTAATATTTAATGTTTAATTTATCTTCTACAAAAATACAAGTTGTATCTTTATCCTCCCTATTCTTCATTACTACCATAGTTACTAAGCGATGTTACAAAGTTAGGCGACATGCTAAATGGTTTGATCTGTACAAATCAAACAGTTCGTGGTAACGAACTGTTGTAAGGAGCCACCCGGCTCAATAGTAACCGAAACTCTAAAAAATGGAATTTTGATACCATTAGTTACATAAAAAAAATCGCATTTTAATGCTGATTTTTACGAATCAAAAGTTATGAGCCTGTGAAAATTTGCCTCATTTTAGAAAATTGGGGAAAACACCCCCTAATAGTCATACAATCTTAACAAAAATCATACCATCAGATTCAAGCTCATATCTAGAAAAATGTGGAATTTCACATTTTTCGCCAGAAGACAAATCACGGATGCGTATTAATTGTTTTTTTTTTGTTTTTTCCCCAGGGGTGATCGTATCGACCCAGTGGTCCTAGAATGTCGCAAGAGGGCTCATTCTAACGGAAATTTAAAGTTCTAGTGCCCTTTTTAAGTTACCAAAAAATTGGAGGGCGCCTAGGCCCCCTCCCACGCTCATTTTTCCCCAAAGTTACCAGATCAAAATTCTGAGATAGCCATTTTATTCATCATAGTCAAAAAACCTAATAACTATGTCTTTGGGGATGACTTACTCCCCCGCAGTCCCCGTGGGAGGGGTTGCAGGTTACAAACTTTGACCTGTGTATTCTTTTAATGGTTACTGGGAAGTATACGGACGTTTTCAGGTGTTTTTTTGGTTTGGGAGGGAGAGTCGAGGTGGGGGGGAGGGTTACATGGGAAGATCTTTCCATGGAAGAACTTCTCAATTGGGAAGAGACTTTCAATGAAGGGGGCGCAGGATTTTTTTTTGCATTATTAAAAAAAACAATGAAAAAATAAATATGAAAAGTTTTTTCTACTGAAAGTGAGGAGCAGCATTAAAACTTAAAACAAGCAAAAATTATTACGCATAAGAGGGGTTTACCTCCTCGTAATATCTCACTCTTTACGCTAAAGTATTTTTAGTAATTTCAACTATTTATTCTACGACCTTTGTGATTCAAGGGTCATTCTTAAGGAATTGGGACAGAATTTAAGCTTTAGTGTAAAGAGCGAGATATCGACGAGGGGTGGACCCTCTCATATACGCAATAAAAACAAACGAATATAGAAGTTCGTTACGTAAGTTAATTCGTTTAATTACGTATATTTTTTTCTAATGAAAATGTTCGTAAGAAATTTAAAGTTCTAGTTGCCTTTTTAAGTAATCAAAAAATTGGAGGGCAACTAGGCTTCCTCCCTCGCTCCTTTTTTCTCAAAATCTTCCGATTAAAACTATGAGAAAGCCATTTAGCAAAAAAAAAAATATTATGCAAATTTCGTTTTAATTATTTATGTGCGGAGAGCCAAGATCAAAACATGCATTAATTAAAAAACGTCCAGAAATTAAATAAAAAAAAGCTCTTTTAAATGAAAGTAAGGAGCGACATTAAAACCTAAAACGAGCAGAAATTACTCCATATATGAAAGGGGCTTTTCCTCCTCAACGCCCCGCTCTTTACGCTAAAGTTTTTTACTGTTTTAAGAAGTAGAGTTAAGAGGAAGAGTCAAACTTTAGTGTAAAGAGCGAGGGGTTGAGGAGGAAAAGCCCCTTTCATATACTGAGTAATTTCTGTTCGTTTTAAGTTTTAATGTCGTTCCTTACTTTCATTTAAAAAAACTTGTTTTTTTATTTTTGTCACAAAGAGTGCATGACTCCAAAAGATGCTTCAAGATCATTTTTTTTCACAATAAAAAGATTAACTCACTCGCTATAGTGGTCAGAAGTGTAAAGGCAAAAAATTTTGCAGAAAATATTAAATATCATTTTTTTAGATGGTGAAAAGCTTTTTTTTTTATGGCGGGATGGTTTTTATAACTTACTATTTTCGTATCAATATTTTTGTACCATTTCAATTTCAACAGCTTTATTAGAACTTTAACCCCAACCAGGTTTGGGATTATATTACGACCATTTCCACTACCTACTTACGGCGCATAGTTGTCGAGGTTCCCTTTAAATTGCAGGCATTTCTTTGTTCTCAAGTTTATCAGAGAAACTTATTATGCGCCCCCCCCCTAAAGAAATTCCTGGATCCACCGCTGCTCAATAGTAACCGAAACTCTAAAAAACAACAGTCATATCAAAAGGATTGACTTATTATGCTGGTACCAAATATATAAGATACTTTAAGTCCAGTGTTACTGTTCAAAGACTACAAGCCTGAGAAAATTTGCTTTATTTCTAAAAGAAGGGCAAAAACACTCCGTAAAAATCTCAAAAATCCTTAACGAAAATAACACCATCAGATTCAGCGTATCAGAGAACGCAACTGTATAGGGTTAAAGCTCCTATCTGCAAAAATGCTGACTTTCCAGAAGATGTATTTTTCCATGAGGATGACAACTATCCCCCCTTTCGTGCCCTTCCCCCCTAAATCGTTTGATAAAAATTTAGAGATACCGTAGCCATTTTGTTCAGCATAGTTGAGAGACCCAATAACTTTGCCTTTGGAGTTAATTTGACCTCCCATAGAACCTGGGGAAAGGTCGTGAAAAAATATGATTTGCCCATTGTGTACGCATAATATCTGCTATTTGGAAGTATGCATTCTTTTTTCGGGTAAAGGATTGAACTCTCTGCTGCAGGATTTTCCGAAGGGAGAAATTTCCATTGGGAAGCATATTTCTAGGGGATAAAATATTGAGGGAAAATTTTACACTGGGGGGGGGGGCAGAATTCTCAAACAAAACACTTTCTATTTATTTTAAGTTTTTCTTTGTAAATCTAATCTTACGCGTGGAGACGTTAAGAGAAATCGTCCGGGATAAATTTTTAACGGTATTGAATTGTCTAGACAATTTTTCCGGGGAGAGGAATAAATTTTCCGTGGAGGTGGAGCTGGATTTCCTGGTATTAAAAAAAACATTTGAAATAAAATACAAGTTTTTTTTCGTCTAAAATTACGCCTAAGGAGCAACACTAAAATAAACAAAAATATTACATATATAAAGTGGATGGCCTCCTCTTTCTTTACGCTTTAAGTTTGAATTTAGTCCCAATTCGGTAAGAACGAATCCCGAAACATAATTGTAGTTTAAACAGAACAATGAGGAGCTTAAGTGCTAAAAAACTTAAGCGTGAATATTCGGGTGTTCAGAGGGGCCAATCCCCTTATTATATTATTGTTTCTATTCGTATTAATTGTTACTGTTGCTCCTTGCTTCCATGTGATTTCTTTTATCAAATTCCTGGTGTAAGTTCATGTTTACTTGCCGGAGAATATTCATTAATTTGGAGAAATCATTGCACTTGTTATTGCTGTGTATGCGATTATTGCCTTTCTAAGCTTTATTTTTGTCGTCTTTCTGAAAATAAATGACATAAAAGTCTTGTTTTCGGGCTAAGAGAACAAAGCAGCAAAGATAATATAAAACCTTAGGCAACAAAGTTCCAGAGTGTAATTCAGCGTATTTGTTTTTAGTTTGAAAACAGTTTTGAGGTTTTGTCCACAATATCAGCAATAATTATTTTTAGCTATTGGTTCCAATCCGTACTCTGGCTCTAAAACCTACTCTGTTAAAAACTTGATTTACTAGGCGGACCCAAGCCCTTCTTGAGCCTGAAAATGAAGCTATGACCAATTTTGGCTCCAAAATTTCATTTTGAACGTGCCCCCGAAAATCCCCCGAATCTTGAAGACTTGTCCCCGAAAACTCCCCTTATTTTTAAATCTTGTCCCGAATTTTGAGCTTCGAGAGTGGAAGCACTGGATGATCGTTTCTAGTCGTTGTGATAAGATTGTTGACCCTTCCCCAGCAGTATTTTCTTTCCAATGTTTTTATTCTTCCCTTCAACAGTTTCTACATTCTTAGGAAAATTGCAGCTAAACAATTGTACCAAACCTAGAGAATTGCACCCACAAAAGATTGTAGCTTGGGCAAAATTTCCGCCAAAGGAAATTCTAACAATAAAAAATGGTCCGAATTGAGTGAGATCTTTTGAGAGCTCAGTTTTATGACAATACAACCTTAATTGGCTTCAATCTTCTTTGGCAGGGCTGATATTGAGAATCTAACAATGTCTAAGATGATTCACTTACATAAAATGCCAATGTTTGAAAATAAATTAGATAAGGAAAATACATCTACTTTATATAATTCTGGGTAATATTTGATGACCGTATTTTTCCAAATTCTGGGTAATTTTTAGAATGTTTATACTTTTTGTTATAGAGGTTTTAAATCAATCATTTTTATTATTAATTTCCCAAAATTTCAAATTCGTTGCTGAATTTTGGTTTCTTGGAAAAATTCCACCAAATGGCAGCCGTGTTTTTTGAATGAAATTGTTGTGGGTAAATATTCCACAGGTGTCACCTATTGGCATCGTAATCGAGCATTAAAACAATTTTCTACATTGGATTTTTTTCTAAGACTGTATCATGTTCCCATTTGTTAGAACAATTAACATTAAAACCAAATCCTTCTAGCAGTATCAGAAAAAATTAACCTCGAGAGACATAACAACGATGTATAAGAAAGACACTCTTTCCTAACAGATTTTAATGCAAGGACACTTTTTCAAATGACATTGAGAAGGAGAAATGACACTACCTTATGAAAACAAATAAAGTGAAGCAGTTCACTTCTGAAAACAACGATATTTTTCAGGTCGGTTCGTGATGAAAACGATACTTTTCTCTAATGGTACTTTTGCAGTAGCCGATGAAACGAATAAGCTCTTTGCTTGATACGAATCAATGATAAGGTCTTCAAAATGTTTTTTTCTTATAGAAAAGTGAAGAGCCATCTTAAAACTTAAAATCAGCAAGAATAAAATCATATAATAGCTCATATTGAGAACGAAAGGAAATAATTAACCAAGTCATATCTAAAACACATATGAATTACCACGAATTAGACTGTAAGATTAAATAATAAAAAAAAACAAGTTTTTATAACTGAAAGTAAGGAGCCATATTAAAACTTAAACCGAGCAGAATTTACACCGCATATGAAAGAGACTGTTCCCTCCTCAACGCCTCGCTCTTTACGCTAAAGTTTGACACTTTTCCTCAACTCTACTTTTTAAAACAGTAAAAACTTTTATTAATCTTACTTTCAGTTAAAAAAAAAACTTGTTTTTTTTTATTTAATTTCTGAACGTTTTTGAATTTTCGCATGTTTTGATTTTGGCTCTCCGCATATGAATAATTAAAACGAAATTTGAATAATAATTTATTTTTATGGCTAAATGGCTTTCTCATAGTTTTAATCGGACGATATTGAGAAAAAAGGTGCGGGAGAGTAGGCCCTGTTACCCTTTAATTTTTGGCTGTTTAAAAAGGCAACTAGAACTTTTAATTTTTTACGAATGTTTTTATTAGTAAAAATATACGTCACTTATGAATAAACTTTTGTAACAAACTTCTATATTCGTATGTCTTTATTACGTATATGAGAGGGTTCACCCCCTCGACAATATCTTGCTCTTTAACCTAAAGCTTAAATTTTGTCCCAATTCCTTAAGAATTACCCCTGAATCCCAATGGCCGTAGAATAAATAGTTGAAATTAATAAAATTACTTTAGCGTAAAGAACGTTATATTAGGAGGAGGTGAACCCCTCAATACGTAATAATTTCTGTTCGTTTTAAATTTTAATGCTGTTCCTTACTTTCAGATGACAAATTCCACCATGAAAAGTTCCCCACACATACGTCCCTCCCCTAAACCCCTCCCCCAACCAAAGAATTCCCCTGAAAGCATCTGTACACTTCCTAATAACCGTTACTATGCGTAAACACTAATCAAAGTTTGTAACTTGCAGCCCTTCCCACGAGGGCTCTGGGGGAGTAAGTCATCCCCAAAGACATAGTTATTAGGTTTTTCGACTATTCTGGACAAAACGGGTATCTCAGAATTTTGATCCGGTGACTTTGGGAAAAAATGAGCATGGGAGGGGGCCTAGGTCCCCTCCAATTTTTTGGTTACTTTAAAAGGGCACTAGAACTTTTAATTACCGTTAGAATGAGCCCTCACACGATATTTTAGGACCACTGGGTCGATACAATCACCCCTGGGGAAAAAATTACAAAAAAAATAAATAAATAAACACACATCCGTGGCCTTGTGGCAAAAAAAAAAAATGCAAAATTCCACAATTTTGTAGATAGACGATTGAAACTTCTATTGTAGTGGGCTCGTAAATTTTGATGGTTAAGTCTAAACTTAATGAAACTTATATATTTAAAATCAGCATTAAAATGCTATTCTTTTGATGCAACTGTTGCTATGAAAATTTTGTTTTTTAGAGTTTCGGTTACTGTTGAGCCGGGTCGCTCCTTACTACAGTTCGTTACCACGAACTGTTTGACAGAATGTACTACAAAAGATTTTTATTTCAAGCCGTGTGAATTTACTTGTCATCTAAAATCAACATTAAGCCATAATGCTAATTAATGTTTACAGATACGATCTACCAGAAATAGGGTTGGAGCCCCTCCTCTTAATTACTCCAAAAGACTAGAGTATCATTTGCACTTCCTAAAAACGACAGATATTTAAACACGATTCTTGTCTGTTAAACAAAACACACTCAAGCATTACGGTGTCTAAGATCTGACAAAAACCGGTGTATCCTGAGTGAGAAAACCCTGATGTAGATATATTTTAATTAAATATTTAATATTTAGGGGTGATTAGGTGTTAGCTATTTAATATAATGCGGTATGCTTTCCATAATTCCTTGTCGTAGTTACCATAATTTTGTTTCTACTCTATTATATTATCATCATGTTTTGGTATATTTCGTTGGGATTAACCTTACTTTACTTCTTGAATGTGTTTCGCTTAACAAACAAGTACCACGACACATTTTTAAAATGGTCTGTTTTTTATTTTTTTTTGTTAATATCAACAGCAGCAAAATGAAATGACCATGCTTATCAAATTTAAAGGAAAGGAAAAAACATGTCTCAGAATAAATAAAATTTGTCTCTGTCCATCTAATTTTTTTGTTTTAAGAAAAAAAATTATGTCAAATCTTTTCCTTTAGATTATCTTGTATTTAAGAATAGAAAACTGATGCTCAAATTAAACTTTTGAAACGAAAATGGGCAGCTTATGAAGCAATCTACTTTAATTTTCGATACCAGTTCACTCCTTGTCATCGAAAACGTCTCCACTAGGCGTAAATCTAGTTTTCCCTTCAGAAGTGCGTTTAAGGTTTTCTTTTCTTTTTATGGCACTTGCCTGTCGGCCAAGGGGTGGGGAGGGACGGTTAATTCGGAAAAAATAGAAAAAATGAGGTATTTTTAACTTACGAATGGGTGTTGGGATCTTAATTACATTTTATATTTAGAAGGATCTTGTGTCTCACAGCTTTTATTTTAAAAACCTACCAGATCCCGTGACATTGGGGGGGGGGGGGAGTTGGAGGGGGAAACCAGAAATATTGGAAAACGTTTAGAGTAGAGAGATCGGGTTGAAACTTGGTGGGAAGATGATGCACAAGCCATAGGTACGTGATTGACATAACCAGACTGGATCCGCTCTCACTGGGGCAGTTGGGGGGTTGGGGTTAATTCAGAAAATAGAAAAAACGAGGTATTTTTAACTTTCGGAATGGGTGATTGGATCTTAATGAAAATTAATATATATAAAGGATCTCGTGTCTTAGATGCCCCATTTTCAATTCAGGTTGGACAACTAGCACATTAGCTGTTTAAAAATGTTTTGTTATCTGTTAATTTGAGCCCCCTCCCCCGCCTCAAAATGTAGGCTACAAAACCCATCTACGAACTCTATATTACTCTTGAACAAAGAACAGCAAAATCGATAACTCTAGTACTGAGTCTAATTTTAGGTTCCGACCTTATTAAAAGTGCTATATTAGTTCTTGGGTTTTGTTTCCATAACATTGGGTCAAACTCCATGTAACAACAAAGAAAATTAAAATTTACAGAATTTGATATTCCAAATAACATCTGACATACCTTCAATGGGTATAATTAGTTAGTTTTACAAATCCAGCTCTTGAGAAATGTTACTGAGTTGCAACGATATGTTTAAACATTATTTTGTTAAAAAGTTACGATATTGAGTTAATGTAATATTTCTCAATTTCATTATTATTAGCTTCCTTTCAGATCGTTTGCAAAGTATAAAATTACATGGGTTAATACCTCACCCAGTTCTTAATAGTTGTGATGTACCATAAGGGTCCTTTATTTCAGGTCCTTTATTTTCAGGCTCTTTATTACTTTGAATAAATCTAAATGGCTTTATTTCTTCTCGTCACCCAATTGTAAATTAGGTTTCAGACTTTACTGACGAAAAAGACAGAGCTTATCCCCCACTGTTTACTGTTGACACAGCTGCAATTTTGTTTACAAAAATCACTAGGTCTAATAACTATTTTTTTTATAAGGTGTGGTGTTGCTCTTGGCTCTAATCTAGGTCCTCTGTTTCACTTGCTATTCCAAGACATAATGATATTCTCCATTCCAGGAACTTCAGTTGCTTTATTTGCTGGCGATTCAGCTTTGGTTACTGCCGCAGTCACTACAAGACCAATTAAATGCTAATGAAAACTGGATGGTCTACACGAATTTGTTTTTAATAATCTACTCAGTTCGATACATCGAAATAAAATACAACGAACCTTAATAGGACAGTTTCTGTTCCCATTCTTCCTGGTGTTTGTATGATAGACTGATATTCACATAAGTTGAAGAAGCCTGATATTTCGGATTCATTCTTGATAAAAATATCAGTTGGAGAACACACTGCGATATCATAGCATGCAAGTTGAGGAGAAATGTTTCGATCCCTGAAATTAGCTAGCGTTTTCAATGAATCTGGCGATGCATCAATTCTAACATTGACGATCCATCTAGACTGAAACTGTTCATCTCAATGATAATCTGACAGAAGTTCTTGGTTCTAAACGAAATAAGATCAAGGGCAAAAGTTCTGGTACCATCAGTGAAATGGAACGTGTTATTTTTGCAGACTATTCAAACGGCTTCTCCCAATTCTCCATTTCCATTTTCAGACCAATGTATATTTTAAAAGCGTCCATTGTAGAGACATCGAAAGTCAGTAAAACCAATGTCCCCCTTCTTTGTGTTTTTGAGCGAAAAAACAACTCCCGAGCACATTCACCATTATAATATAAACACCTTCAATATATTCTTGTAAACAATTCATATTTTGAACTGTCAGTTAACATTAAGAAGTGGATTGAGCGATATTTTGGTAATAACAACAAGTTTGGCTGTGATTACATGTCATTTGTGACCCATTCAGTCATATGTCTAATAGAAAAAGTACTTTCGCCTGTCCTGATATTTATTGCTATGTTGCTAAGCTTAGACCACGACCATTGGGTAATGGAATGGATTCTTACAGGGTTCGTTCCTTCATGTCAGGCTAAGGCCCGGTCAATTGGTTTTCTAAGTTGTTTCACTCTGCATTATCCTTGGCTAGAAAATATATTGCTTCGGTTGCCGCGGATTTGCACCCTCTAGATTACATGATTTAGGCTCTGGGAAGGATTTTGAAGAAAGCGTTTCACAAAATCTCGGGTCCGGCGCAGGATCCCTCGGCAAGTGATTGAAATTATAATAAAGCGGAAAAGGTATAAAAAGGGCAAAAAAACACCTCATCACTCATCCACATCCATATCTCATCACCTCATCCCAATTCACGTTGATGACTCCAGAGTCCCGTATGAACCTGACACGCTTATCCATTGGATATGAATAAAAACCGCCACTGACACTACTAACATACTCAGAAACGCAACTAGTGATTTGCAATTGGTTGGGAAAATAAATCATGAAATATTTAACATACGTCAGTGGTTGCCTCCTAGTGTTAAAATTGATATAAAGCTATAACTTGCTCCTTACCTTAGACCCTCCGGGTCCAGGACTGGCGCAAAGGGCGTCTACGAAACCTCGCCAGATTTCTTGCAGTAGTGACGTCCACCCACTGTGGTTGAAGGGATAACTACGCATTACTCGGGTCTCGGTTGTACTGTCGCCGTAAGGTGTGTCTTGGTCGACCTCTTTTTTGGCTCCCCTCGGGGCACCACTCATACACTGTATTCGGAAGTCGATCCTCTGGCATACGGAGGACGTGGCAAAGGTGTGTCACCTCCCACGTTTCAGAAGGTCAGTAACTAGTGGTTGACCGGTTCGTCGACGAATTTCTAAGTTGGTGACCTTTTCCTGTACAATATGTTCAGAATTCTTCTAGGGCAGATGTTTTCAAAAGCTAAAACACGTTTCTCCAGTTGGGTCTTTAGTTTCCAGCATTCACTACCATAGAGGAGGATGGACATCACATTACTATTCAGGAGACGGAGCTATAAGCGCATAGAGTATTTACTACTACCCCAGACGGGTTTTAACTTGCTAAAAGCCGTTGTCGCTTGTCTAATTTTACTATTGATTTCGTTGGCTATTTCACCATCGTACTCAATCTAATACACGACATACTTAAATTTCTTGAAAAATTCGTTAAATAACTTCCTCCGTTCAATTTTATTTTGCAAAAAGTACTTACCACTGCATTTGATGCAACAGTCTCTCTAACCTCGACAATACTTCAAGTACGAAAACAACTTCTGTTACTTTTGCAATTAAGAAATCAAGAGCTAGTTGGAAAAATAACAAACTGATTGTTCCACATACAATCACGAATCAACGACATATTGCTAAGGGTTCACGTACCTATACGGCGAGATTCGTTGAAAAATCGTTTTTTTTTTTTTTTAAAGAGCTAGTGCAATTGGATCGTAAACAAATCCCCACACAAATTTAAAATGTTTAGACTTACATCTCTGATATGTAAAGTAAATAAAATTCCTCTGCGCAATTTATCCTTTGATAAATCCTATATGACCTTATATTGACAATGCAATCCCTAGATCGAAATTCACAGCTATTTGAAAATGGTATAACAGATGCAATGTTTATAAAAACTCATGATATCACTGTATTGGGTTTATCTGGTACTCAATATATGAGTATTCTCTGAACGGGCGCTGTACGTTTACGAGCTATTGACGGAGTGTGGCATTAGTTTCGTTAAATCAATTTGAAACCTATTAGGAAATTACCCCTGATGGCAGTGTTCTATTAGAATTGTCGTCATGAACACAAATCAAAGAATCAATATATTCAACTTGGATCCGTACACGTCCAAATACAAATCCTATTGTATATTCTCGAATTTCCTTGAACATATGAACGGGGCGAACAATACCCTTTTCATTGTTAATAGTAGTCCATCAACTGTAAGGGCAGGACATTCGCTATGCGTATTTCAAGTAGCAAAGAATTTTCTATTTTTCAATCCTCTTCGTCTGCCGCATGCATTCTTCACGCCTCATATCAAAAACTTTCTTGAGCAAAGTGGAAAATCTATCATTCAAAATCGAATGCGAGTACAAGATTTATCGACCAAAAACTGTGGTTTTCATGCACTTTTATATCTTATTTTGTTATGTCGCGGATATACTTACAGTGAATATCAGTGCCGTAAAAGTAATGTGATTCGAAAAGTTTTTGAATTTTTTGTTAGTAAAACTTGTATGTCCGAAAAGCCTTCATTCTCTAGATTTCTTCTTCCATGTATAGGTAACCATCGACAATGATTAGTGGCGGCAACTCGTCAGGATTCAGCTTGTATGTAGTGTCAGCTTGTATGTCTTTGCATGTAGTGTCAGAGCCACATTTTCTAATATATAATGTAACCTCATTTTTATTATATCCTTGTAAAGTCAATAATATTATTTTCATTCATATTATAAAATTCAAGTGCTTCAAATTGCTTATTTGAAGCAATGTCACAGACAATATTTTCATATGAAGAATCGCTTTCTCCAACGGCCAAAAAAAGTCAGTAGGCTTATAATCATAGTAAGCAGTATCTTCACAGCGATGCCGTAAAAACCCAACTATCTTATTATTCCAGCAATCACAGCGTAGATGAGGTTCTTCCCTTCAAACAATTAAAACCACGACGATACCAGTCTATTAAAAATGAACTGAAATCACGTTTTGGGTATTTTCTAATCATACAAGGATAAGAATTTTCCCATTGATCACATTTATAATAGTGACAATAAAAGCGTAGAGGACTTCTAGCATGAGCGTCACAGACATCTTCAATACAGGAATTAAAGCCTTTAATTTGCACTACATATACTTTATGCAATATACATAGATTGCATAATGTACACTTTTCATTAAAGTCATCAATAATAGCACAATTCTCATAGGTTGACCAGCTGCCCAATGTATACAAACATAATGGACACAGGTAAAACATTTTTCAGTGTTTAGTGTCTCACTTCCAAAAAGAGACTGACTTGTCGTTCGATAAAATGAGTTCTTCTAGTAGGAGGAGTAATCGTGCGACGTCACAAAAGTTATTAGACTTATTTGTCGTTAGAATCTAGGTAGTTTTCAAAGCAAATCCACAATATCATCTTGTTTTGTTTCGATTAGTATGTCAGTGAAAAGAGTAACTGCAACTGCCTACGCCGTAAAAGTTTCATACAATATTCCAAAGACAGATAATTATTTTACATCATATCGTTAAGCATTGTTTGAAACAATATTTTCCTTTGAACTGAAAACTCTTGAAAATCATCATTTAGGATCAAACATTTTTCCCCGGTCACTAGATTCCGTATGATTTTCTATTTCTCAATTCCAAAAATTTTTAATCTTGACACTGTCACTGCCGATTATAGACTAACAAAGAATGAAGATTCTTTCTACCTTCTCATCACCATCCTATATTCCGAGTATCCGATCGAGCTGGTCACCAAATGGCACCTTAGAGATAGGAGCGGTAACCAACTTTAATATTTGACGAGAAGAATATTATTCGAAACATTTTTTTCGCATATAGTGATTCATGGTTCAATGAATGTATCTATTTATCAACTATCATTGGCACTAGTAATCTTTGTAGGGGGTTTGTTTTTCATCAATTCATCATTAAGTTCCTTGCTAATAATGTCTGCTAGTGCTCTATTTATTTTACCAGTGATTTATCTGTCTGTTACCAGATTATTTTTACATAGGCCGCAGTTTCAGCACCTAGACAAGATATGTTGCAGGATAATGTTGAGGGAGTACACCTGTCTTCTTTTTACCTTTCATTGAGTGTTAATACTAGGGGGATAGTGATAAGATTTATCAAGTGGTAACACGTTACCAGCAGCAGCATAAGCAAGAAGTTGGCCTTCGTCATCAGCTAAAAGTTCGATGATTGCGTTCTCTTTCAACACTAATTTCTCTGGTGATGTTACTCTCGCATATCTACCGCGTTCTCTTTCAACACTAATTTCTCTGGTGATGTTACTCTCGCATATCTACCACAATAACACTAGAATTTTCTTAGTGCTCCAAAAAAATTTAATTCCTTACTGTCACGACAATACACATATACATATTCAATGGGGCTATAATTAGCATCTATTTCATAATTCAAATATTTCCTTTTGTTGGCATTCAATGCTACAACAACGCTGTCATGTACAAACGCATTCTTGGAATATTTCAATTAACTTTAAGAAATAAGATGTAAATGTCTATTCTTCCATTTCACGAATATTACTGAGGTAAGCGAGCCGTAAGCTTTAGCAAAACAAGTCACGCAAGATTAAATCACCCTCACCTCCTATTACGTAACAAACACCTGCATCTCAAAGAAAATCATTTCGACGGAGTCGCCGTTAAGCTTCTTCGCGATCTTCAACCACTAAGAAAGAAAAACTAGCGGCTATGGCACCTTTGAAATAGATAGACGCATCACTACTAAAATCTCGGCAAAATACTATCAATAATGCAAGAGAAGAACCTCCTTGCTTAACTGGTCCAAAGAACCCTTCCCCCAATCTCAACTAAAAGATAAACTAAAAGACATAGATATCTGCACTATATTTCGTTAGATTTTCACTGGCTAAGAATCGCCCTCGTTCGAATAACAGCTTTTTTTATTGATTTTCTTAATTTTCTGCTGAACGTTCTATTTGCAACAACTGACCTAAGGCCTTTCCTATTTTTATCAATTTTTGAAGCATGATTAAAAATTATTAGTTGAACAAAGTAATATATATATATATATATATATATATATATATATATATATATATATATATATATATATATATATATATATATATATATATATATATATATATATATATATATATATATATATGTATATATATATATATATATATATATATATATATATATATATTTATATATATTTATATATATATATATATATATATATATATATATATATATATATATATATATATATATATATATATAAGTTGTCTGTCTGTTATATCTGTTACACTTGGTCGGTTACGCCAGATTATATCTTCTATATATATAAAAGAAAACAAACTAGAATGTAAAAACTGGAAATTGCATAAATATTTCGAAATATTTGACAGTAGATTAAAGTAATTCGAAAAAAGAAAAATGGTAAAAAAACTAAAAAAAACTAAAAAGAAAAAACTAAAAAAACTAAAAAATTAAAAAAGGAAAAAACCTAAGAAGAAAAAACGTAAAAAATAAGAAAGATAAAAACTAAAAAGAAAAAAAAACTGAAAAAAGATAAAAAACTAAAAAAAAAAGAAAAAACTAAAAAAAACTGGGAATGGCACAAATATTTCAATTTATTTTGACAATAGATTAAAGTAATACGAAAACCTTAAAACAGATACCCCAAATTATTGAGGTTTAATATAAATTGTTGGATCTTTAGCATGCTTGGCACGTAAAGATTTTTCCAAGTGTCAATGTTAGAATGAACATTCACAAATTGAAGAAAACAAATCAATAAAAAGAGGAAACTAAAAAAAAGAAAAAAATAAAAAATAAAAAAAATAAAGAAGAAACTGTATCTATATATATAAAAATAAGCTGTATATATGCATGTTTGTTTGTTTGTGGGTTTGCATTTGACGTCATTATAAGTATATAAGGCTTTGTATATGACGTCATTATAAGATGGCACTACAGACCGGGACACCGGGACACAAATGACGACCGGGACACAGGGAATATAAATGACGACCGAGACACTCAAAGAGAAATTACAGACCGGGACACCTGGACACAAATGACGACCGGGACACCGGGAATATAAATGACAACCGGGACATTCATAGAGAGATTACAGACTGGGATACTGGGACACAAATGACGACCGGGACACAGGGAATATAAATGACGACCAGGACACAGGGACACAACTACAACGGGGACGCCGGGGGCACAGGGGGATATATAAATGACGACGCGAACACAGGGAATGTTCGATTAGCAGTCACCATCAACAAAGCTCAAGGGCAATCGTTAGAAAAATGCGGTATAGATCTGAATACGGATTGTTTTCCCATGGAAAATTATTATGTTGCATGTTCAAGAGTTGGTAAACCTGACAATCTATTTATATGGACAGACAATGTGACAGCAAAGAATGCTGTATATTTGCATGTTTTACGTAGTTAAATATATATATATATATATATATATATATATATATATATATATATATATATATATATATATATATATATATATATACTACTACTACTACTACTACTAATAACTCACTGCAGCACCATGCCGCCTGAGGCCAACACAGCTACGCACGCTCCTCCTCCAACCTAATCTATTTAAAGCCTCCCTCTTTACACCCTCCCAGGAAGTTCCCATTTCCTTTAAATCTTCATTTATGACATCCTCCCAACCCAGACAAGGACGACCTGCTTTCCGTGTAGCCCCAGACGGTTGGCCAAAAAGGACAATCTTCGGTAATCTGTCATCCTTCATCCGTAGAACGTGGCCTAGCCATCTCAACCTTTCTTTCATTATAGCCCCAGAAAGCGGGATTGAACCACACTTTTCATACAACCTAGTGTTTGAAATACGGTCAGTCAGCCGGGTACCCAGAAAAATCCGTAGGCAATTTCTCTGGAAAACATCTGGTAAATTTTCATCTGCTTTTCGGAGTGCCCATGCTTCAGAGCCATATTTGACCACTGTCATCACTGTAGCTTCCAATATTCTAATCTTGGTTTGTAGGCTTATCTTTCTATTCTTCCAAACTTCTTTTAACTGTGAAAAAACACCCTGAGCTTTAGCTATTCTACTTTTAACATCTTCACTGCTCCCACCATCTTTACTAATATATATATATATATATATATATATATATATATATATATATATATATATATATATATATATATATATATATATATATATATATATATATATATATATATATATATATATATATATATATATATACATATATATATATATATATATATATATATATATATATATATAGATACATATATATATATATATATATATATATATATATATATATATATATATATATATATAGATACATATATATATATATATATATATATATATATATATATAGATACATATATATATATATATATATATATATATATATATATATATATATATATATATATATATATATATATATATATATATATATATATATAAACTTTAGTGCTAAATTACAAACTCTAGAACACAATGTCTCAGAAGGGCAGCCAATTCGTATTTTCCCGGAGGGGGGAGAGATGGACACATCTAGGCCTTTCAAGTGAGTACTTGTCCTAGTTGCATTTCATACCATAAATCTTACGTTACCGAATTTTCTGAAATGTATTGACACCTGAAATTAGCTTGCGTTTTGGAGTAAATGTGGCAATGCACCAGTCCTAACATTGACAACCATTTCAGCTTGGCACAAATCCCATTTCATGGCTCTTACCCATTAAAATATCAACCAGAATAAAAAGAACCAAAAAATATGGCAAGCATAATTCTTTGTTTCATTTATTTATAAATATTCAGATATACAAATAATACTTTGATCAAAATATTCCCATATATGAAGACTATACTCGAAAGTTACACAGTTAGGAACAAGCACAAATAGGAACAAATCACTACCGTCTAGAGCAACACTAAAAATTTCCCTGAGAAGGGACGGTGGGAAATACAACCAGGAGTTTATTTTTCAACTTGGATCTTTATACTGGTATTAATTTGCCTCAAATTTTTTCTTTTGATGCATTTGTTCAATGTCTTTTAATTTATTATCTGCTCTAAATTTTTCTTTTGAACAGTTTGGTGCAGATGATGGTAGTCACTAGGCACTAAAATAAACTTATCCAGATTTAGCCATATTATAGCCAGTACTTCTTGTTGGTTGGAAGCCAAAACTCACTACTTGGCACTAAGGAACAAAAAACTCAGATTTTTCTTCACCAATATCTTTATTTTCAGGTATTCTTTGTTTCTTTCTCGAAGAAGGCTTTGAATTTCCACCTATTGAGATAGCTGCAGTAGTGGGCACTAATATTATAAACCAGGATTCTAAATATCAGAGAAAAACATCTGATTTTGTTCATTTTAGCACTCCCTTTTGTTTTTTCAGCAAAGGAAATGCTCAAAATTCGCTATTTTATTTTTCCAAGCTTAATCTTTTTCTCTCAATGAAATGGCTCAGTACTATCCATAAAACCCTAATTTAAACTACAGATTTTTCTTATGAAAAAAGTCCTTCCTTTAAATGAAAGCTGGTTAAAACAATTTGGGCTTATAAATAGAAAAAATGTACCAGAAACGTCAACTAAATATATAAATCTGGCTATCTCAAAGTTTTTGTGGATTTTGTTACACAAGTTTTTCACTTAAATCATTCAATAATTAATTTTAATAGTTATTTTAAAAAGTCAATGGAACCAAGGATCCTGGGCCATTCTCGATAGCAGTATCATCTAATCGTACACTTAAAAAATCCTAAAGCCGTACTCACTGGGTAGAAAATACATATTCTTGGGTCACTACCTATATGGTGGCCGAGTCACAACATTTCTGAAGCAATTGATGTTTGTACCAACATATTGAAATTTGACTAGTTTCTGCTGCAATACCGCTTCATAGTTCATTTTACTACACAAAATCCAAAAATTATTTCTTTTGTAGCTCTACTACCCAATCCTGAAAATATGGGCAAGCCAGATTCACTTAGCCCAGGGCACCATAAAATCCTTAAGATCCACGGAGTTCTCAGTGACTCCTATCGTTTCAACATATATATATATATATATATATATATATATATATATATATATATATATATATATATATATATATATATATATATATATATATATATATATATATATATATATATATATATATATTATATATATATATATATATATATATATATATATATATATATATATATATATATATATATATTTGTTTTTCAAAGTTGGTGATTTTTTGAGCATTTAACATAAGAAAGGTCGACAATAAACCAAAGGCAGAGTTCCATGACACTGGACACACTTAAAAAGGTGCAAATCGACTAAGTCCAAGAATGGGTCAACTGTTTAAATTTCATATAAAAGGCACTTGAAATGATTCCTAAGTACAACTTGCTTAAAGAATTGTATTTTCTGTAATCGAGCACTTCTTCATAATTTCCGAGTCACCGTTTTCAGATGTTAGTTGGTTGGTTTTCTTTTTTGCAGCGGCAACATTTGCCATTTCAATTAAGACTTCGGCGGTTCCTTTCCCAGTTTGTTGGACCATGGAGTAAAACAATCCTTCTGGATTTTGTAGCAATATGTCAGGGGAATCAAATTCCTGAAATAAACGAAAAATAAACTCGTCACTCTTTCTTTCTGTCTTTACACTTTATGAACAGCAAAAGTATTAAGGTATAAACTTGAAGTTTTCCAGAACAGTCTTCGAATTAAGGGAATGATGACAAACTACGGAAGTGCAAGAGATCAAAGATATTTCAAACCAAATCATTTATAGTAAGAAAAGATATACTTTGACCAGTATGATCCAAACATGATAACTTTTAGTTAAAACTAGTCATAAAAAATAAAAACCTAGCACTATGACAGTTAAAATATCGTCAACACAAGAACAATTTGTCGACGACACAGAAGTTGCAAGAATATTTGTTAAAACGTACAAGTTATGAACTGTCAAAAGGCCAAACAAGACTTGGCGCAAAGCTTCACGAATAATACTTTAACCAGGAGTGAGTGGCTAGATTAGGAGTGTTGACAGCCACTTCTCTGAGGAGTCTGGGTCTAACAGGGGCAAACACAGACGGGAGGAAATTCTTGTTGATGGATGGAGACTGTAACTTGAACCAAGTTTCAGGCACAGTTTCTCACAAGGAAAAAAAGGGGTTAAGGTGAAAATATTTTCAGTTAAAACTCTAAGGCAACGGGGAGCCTCCGTGTATGATTTGTAGTGTTCTCCTCTGAACGCTTTTTATTTTATCGTTTTTTTTCTTTCGTCAAAGCGTCAAAGCTTCTTTTCGTTAAAAGTTTTCAGCATTTAGATGGTTCTGTTTGCCCCTTTTTTAGATTAATCAACCTTGTATTTTCATACCAAGTTAGATCACAAGAGAATACTACCCCTAAAAGGGAAGTGATGTTGTCGAGGAGGTTTGGGTCTGTGGTACTTGATTCGAATGACATTCTGCGAGGACCAAAAGTCTATGCACCACGAGTAACATTGGTGAGAGATCAAAGGCTGAGCTTGCAAAGGAACTTTCAAGGCTCAAGGAGCAAGGTTACTCTAGGAGAACTCTCTTAGCCAATTAACAATGCTATATTCTTTCTTAAGTAATTTTTTTGTATTCAGATTCAACCTTTACAGCAGAAAAGGTTTTGATTAAGGACAGCAAGATACTGCTCTTCTTTAAACCACGATCCACGGTACGAGTTAAAGAATTAGAACGAGTAATAAGGTCCCATAGAACCGACAGAGAGAGACAATAGTAACCAAGATAAATTTTGCTTACAGTTACAAGTAGGTAAATTTATAGTACGAAGGGATAACAGCAACGGTTATAGACTGCAACGATTTCGTAGGTATAACAATGTAATTATAACCATTACAGTATTTGGTCATAAAACAGCCCACAAGTTAGTACGATACTCACATGATAGTAAGACGCCAAACCTTATCGAATATGTTACCAATCAAAGATTGGCAGGATTCTTATAAGATATTTATGTAAACAGGAGTGGGGGTTTAAGGTATTCCCCCAATAAATTTTTCCCCATATGTAAAATTGACCAGCCAAAGGGAAATCAAGACATATTAAAAGAATGAAGAATTTTCTTATATTCCAAAATAATGCAGAATCTATGGTATAGTATCCAACAGTTCGTGGTAACGAACAGTTAGAGAGGAGCGGTTCGGTCAAATAATAACCAAAACTCAGAAAAAAGAGTTGTGGTAACGATTATTACATCAAAAGAATTGTCTTTTTATGTCGATTCTAAATATATAAAGCGTATTAGGTTTAATGTTACCCATCAAACGCTATGAGCCTAAAAAGATTGCTTGATTTTCGAATAAGGGTAAAAATCTACCTGAAAAGACAAGTGATCTTTATTAAAATCACACTTTTAGATTCAGCATATTAGAAACACCTGCTGTGAAGAATTGTAGCTCCTAAATACGTAAATGTGGAATTTTGCCAGAAAATTTTTTTCCCAGAAAAAAAGATCACTGCTTTATGTTTATTATATTTTAATCTTGTTTTCCGTGAATAATCACATCAAACTGATGGTCCTGATAGGTCGGTAGAAGCCTCATCTGAACGAAAATTTAAAGTTGTACAGCCCATTTATAGAGATGGAAAAGATTTTGCCAAGGGGGAGCGGCGTCTTCTACCATTTTGTGGCGCCAAACTACGATTTTGCCACATGGAGGACCAAGTTGCATTCAATTAAAAACACTGAGACAGCACATCGTTTTAATAATATAAAAAAAAACTAAAAAAACTATATATTCAGCTTCCCAGTTGTGGAGAAACTAATATCGTAAGGTTAGGCATTCTTTCCTGAAAAGTGCGCAATTCCCACAATTGAAGGTACTACAGACAGAAAAGCCTTCTGATGTACGTCTAGTGGACGACACCCAGTTCTTTTTTTGAAAATTTCGTATACTTAGACTATTGCTTGCTCATTTGGAATAAGGAGCTCTATCAATTTTAAATGTGGTTGGTTCTGACTTATAGTTTGATTGCTTGTGATTTAAAGTAAATGAGAAAAAAATATCCCATAAAGAAACTCTAGACTGGAAAACCCTTTGATGTACACATTCTCGACCTCATGGGGTCCGGCGGTATAATGTATTATAATTGTCAGCAGGGGCGTTACGTGTCGGGAGAGAGAGCTTCCCTCGAGTAGGGAGCATATTACTTAATATGATGGTACTTCTTAGAATCAGAGGTTCAGTAGACAGGCTTAAAAAAAAGATCATGGTTTTAGGAAGGGGAGAGGATACGCTGATTATATCTTCACTATTAGACTAATAATTGAAAAGTTCAAATAATGGAAAAGTTTTACTTACGGCTGCTGAACTATAAACTTTGGGAAGAAAGCTTACCTTTAAGGTCCCAGCTTCTAAAACTATTATTCTGTCTGAATCCATAATTGTATTTAATCTATGAGCAATAGTTAGGACAGTGCATTCCTTAAATTTCGTCCGGATAGTTTCTTGAATTAGCTCATCAGTCCTTAAACAAGAAAAAGATGTAGGTCAACAAATATATTATAGGATACGTGGACACACTGAAGCATTTTCCCCTGGATATAATAGTTTCAAAAGGACCTAGTTTATATCTTTAGGAACACAGGGTGTCAAAACAGTAGGTTACAGTTGCCATTCCTAGATTTCTAACACAAATTTTATTGAAAGAGATGATCATATTAGACTAGTGGACGTTCAATATTGATAGAGCTTGTTTGAACAGTTTGAGTTCTAGTAACCGTTTAAAGTGAATTAAAGCCACTTTTCAAAGGGACGTTATCAGATCAGTTTGGGGGAAAGGAACGAGGCTGAAGCATTGCTTTTAAAGGTCAACCTTAGCATCTTTCGTGAGATGTCGTTTAGATCTATCGACAGAAAATTATAGGAAAAAAATACTCCTTAACCTCCTTCGATTTGAAGGAATGTGTCTATATAATTGTTAATATGGGGTTCGAAGAAAGCTGAAATTCGGCTTTCATTATGCACAGATTCTGAATGAAAAGTGCAGCTTATATTAAATATTAAAGTATATAGAAGGAGAACCAAAAATTGGAGAATGTCAGATTGTTTTCCAAGCCCCTCCAAGAAAAAATTAGTCTTTCTGGCACTCCGAAAATCTTTACCCCCGTAATTTGCTTTAGGGGGAGCACCCCCTAAGCCAAGAGCATCCCCTATATTATGGGAGTACCCCAAAATATATGTAGCTAACGGTCATAGAAACATGCAAGAAATTTTCTTCATACAGAGTTTTCCATTTCTAGGGTAATTTTTAGTAGCCAAAATCGATAACCTTGATAGTGCCTCTATGAAACTATTCGAAAATTAATTCAAAACATTGATTTTCACGCTAAAGTTTAGCTACAAATTTTGTGAAGCTCTTTTAGAATGAAACACTCACAACCAGTTGGCTATTGTGAGTATTTATTAATCGTTTATTGCTCATAAAATTTGAACTGAAAATTTTAATTTCTAACAGCAAATTTATGTTAAGTCTTTCCATCCTCGCAGATTGAATCACCTTTCTTGTAATATTGCATTTGTGCCAAAGAAACAACTCTCAAAGAGCTGATAAGGAAAAAGTTGAATAAAAAGAACTTTTATTCTTGATAAGATTCGCTTAAACCTCACCGTTTCCACAATCCTCTATCCAGGTCCCTGTTCCCAGGTTTATGTTCCCACATTTTTAGTATCTTCTACTCTCCTATAAGATTAATATATCATTAAAAGATAGCCTTTTTACTATTGTTCTTTAGATGAAATTCAATTCTATCCATATACCGAATTATAGTCTCGAATTTTTTGTATTTTTACTTTACACTGAAAATACTTTAAATATTAGTTAGACACTCTTGAAAAAGAGACAATCGTCTTTTTTTTATTATTTAATTGTTTTTTACGAGTTTAGGTCCTTATCAAAGCAAACAAGTTTAGGTCATTATCAAAGCAAAACTAGAAGTTAAAAAAAAATTCTGACTCGATGAATAGATAGATCTGATATTAATAGATCTATCCAATAGAAGAAGAATAATGATTTTTCTTCTTCTATTTTTCGCATTTTTTTTTCTTTTTTAACTATACCCATTCTTCTCTAGGCCATACTTAATTACCTAGGATCTACATTTGCCGTCGCTTCATCCAGTATTAACACCTTGTTCTTCCGTAAGAGGGCACGGGCTAAGCAGACTAATTGCCTTTGGCCAACCGACAAATTTGTTCCACCTTCAGCCACGTCTGCGTCCAGCTTCCCGTTCATGTCAAGAATGGCCTCTTTTAAGTTAACCTGAAAAAAATATATTGCACAATAAAAACAAACTAGGGCAAATACAATATTTTTGACTAGACAGCCTACTGGCCAAAAAATTTATAAACTAAGCATATGGGAAACTCAGCCCACAAATATACATCAAATACATTTTTCAAAACCAAGCTTCTCACTAAGATAGATGCAAAATTTGTCAGTAATTTCCCGTTAAATTACCTTATTACCCCAACTGTTTTCGTTTTTTTCTGTTTCAGCAAAATTAGTGCCACTCCAATATCCAACGTACCCATCTGACTCAAAAGAAAAAAATTTTTGATGGGAGGGCATGGTTTGTTTGGATGATATTATTATTTTTTCAGCAGTTAGTTTGCAATCCTTCGGTTATAGCCATTACTTTAATACTAATACATAAAGTACCTGTTTTGGAAGTTATTTTTGATAATTGTACTTCTTCGACTATTGTTTATTAATTGATATCGAAGAAAACTTTACAATTTAAGAAATGGCGATTATTTCTACAAATAATACTAGTTTATAACCATCTAATGGTGCAAAATCTGACCTTGTTTAGCAAATTTGGTAAGATTACTGAAAAATATCACCGATCCTTACCATGGCCTCAAAAAAGAAAAAAAAAATGTGAAAACAAGCAATTAAAAAAACAACGAAGAAAACATTTCTGTAAAGCATATGATCGAACACCAGTGGATTAAACCACACATCTTTGATTTGATCTGTAGTGTCAAAGTCAACTTCTTAGAGGAAACGGTAAATTTGTCTAGCAAAGATGACCAAGGATCGTCACTTTTCATATTTCTATTTGTATAATCGAGTTATAACTAAGAGTTATGCTCCTATTTCGCGAAATCATTTCCATTTACAAAATAAATATTTCTTAAATTACCTACCAAATTACTTTCAATTGCAAATCTGCCTTTTTATGCATAAGTTTGGCGTATGCATAGACCGAAACACCTTTGATTCTTCAAAAAGGCATTTTTATCACTTTTAAGTTAATGGGAACAGGAAATATCCTCAATATGTTTTCGGTTTTCTGTTTCGTATTTTCATGTTGGGGTATACGACAGGATATCTGGAATATAAAAAAAACCCAACTATGACACACTAAACCGTTTCTTCTAAAAGCCTTTTTGCCATGGTTAATACCTTACAAAGTTCAATGACTTGGTTTGTGCTGTTTCTTTTCAAGGACAAATGACTAAAAGTTTGTCTTTCTTGAATGTAAATACATTTTTTCATTTTGTAATTAGTTGAAACGCCAGATAAATATTACTATTTAATACAGTAAGTTGTTAATCAGCGTGAGAATACATAACAGTCCCACACCAAGGAGGGCTTTAGGGTTGGATTTAAATAGAAATGCAAAACACTCCGTACAAACAACACATGGTCTCCGGTTATCTAAAGGATATCAATTATAAAGGTTTCTCAATATAGAGGGACACTTCGTAAAAAATATTTCTTCAGCTTAAATTTTTACGTTTTAAAATTGTGTTTTAGATAGGCTATTTCCAGAAATAAGGAACGATATGACTGACATAAGAAAAAAAACGTCGCACGTGTGAACCTACAAAACTGGAACACGCTTTTTTGGATTGAATTATAGGAAAGTAGTATTTATGTTCCTGTTTAGACCAAGTATTAAATAACCTTAACCCCAACCCCCGAAACAAAAACAGAGAAAATGAATTTTCAGTAACAGAAGTTTTACTGTACCAAACTTGCCATCTACAAGAAACTTGAGCTGAAGCTCAAAAGTGTCAAAAGGTCCTCTGTC
>NC_088864.1:65871309-65947583 GCF_032884065.1 Artemia franciscana
CTGATTGCATTACCCCCTTCTCGGCCTTTTCAGTGGGGGGAGGAAGTAGCAGCTTCTTCTTTTGGGCATGTTGTGAGGGAAAGATCTTTCTCTCTTTCTCAAGAGAGAAAAATTATTTCTTATATTGTTATATTATATTTCAGAAATATGTTATATTTCTTATTATTTATACTGATATAAATACAAAAAAGACAAAAAAAAAACAAAAAAAAACAAAAAACAGGCAAATGACCCAAAGCAAAGCTTGTTTGGCCTTACAACCCCAATACACATACAAATAAAAACAATTCGAAAAAGGAGAGGAAAATAAAAAAAGAATAGAAAAAAAAGGAAAAGAAAAAGAAAGAAAAAAACATTCAATTACCCAGCAATACCCTACATATAGGAGACATAAACCCGTGGACTGACCGCCCATCTTTGATCTTTTCAATAGGAATAATAGTTTTGAGATCCAACAACTTGGGGAACACAAGAAACTCAGCCACTTCCATGGAAGAATCATTCCTTGCTTTAAGTTTAGCCTCCACAATTTAGCCATAAATTTGTATTCTTGATTTGTTCAGTTGAGAGGCATTGCACGACAAAACGAGCTATACCACTACAAAGCTTATAAGAAAACAGGTAGCATCCGTGTCTCAATTTTGACTATGGATATTAGTTACAACCATTTTACTATTAACCAGCGATTTGCTTATAGTGTTCCCGTCGTCTATTTAAGTTTAATGTATATCTGAAGTTCATCACGCTGAAGTTTACTGAAGTCACAGAGAGCCTTTGAGCCCAGGTCCCTCCTAAGAATCGTGTGGTCTTACATTTTACCTTACGTTTTCTTAAATCTCCATCACAATTCTCGTATATGCTTTGAGTGCTTTTACACAAGCCCTCAAAGCCAAAAATAAATAGCTGAATATTGACCAAATATAACTCAAGAATTGCAGAACTCTTACTCTCTATAATTGCAGCCAAAGCAAAAACTGGGTCTCACTTTTTTTTAAATGGTGGGAGTGGAGAGGGAGTTAGGCCGACCTTGAAATGTTGAGAAGTCAATCCACTAACACAAAAACAAAAAAGTCATATCTCACTTTATAATGACCCAGAAATACAAGGAAAAGGAAAAGAGAAAGCACAAGAAAATCCCAAAGTCTACATACTTGAGAGGCCCTTAAAAACATGGGAGAAATCAAATACGTAAAAACGGATTTTAACCTTTAACATAGGCTTACTAGGAAAAAAAAAAGTCTGAGAGGAAGACAGCTACAATCAGAGGGCATAGAATTAGTGTCCAAAAGAAGAAAAAAAATTCAGAATAGAAAACTGAACTTAAATTGAGTAGTTAGATTTTAATCAAAGATGTAAATTGATCAGGGCTATGCTATTGCAACCAGGATTGAGATGATTCCGTATTCTATCCCTCGTGCTCCCCCCAAGATGAATTCGCGCTTTCTTAAGCCTCGGCTTCTGAAGTATATTCCATGCCAAATTTACCTCTTTCATATCATGGAGTCCCATAGAAACCCTCGTTGCTGCACAGTATTTCTATAATTTCATTGTATTACTATTCTATAATGAACTTTTTCTCACATAGTTCCTTCCCACATTTAATTTTTATTTAGTGGTAAGTTGGTGAATCGTCGGGGAAACACATAAGCCAGGGCATACGTTTTTTGGTCGTATTCGTTTCGTTGGCTTCTATTTTATTAGTAATATCATCTTTTACTATCAGATTCATCTGTTGCTATATAAGGGAATATAAAATACTGGAACATTCTATGTGTGCTATGCTGATAACATATTGAGGGTGCTAATTCTGAAAAAATAAGAAGCGCTAACACTTTTCGTAATTCACTAATTACAAAGCTTTTTAAGGAACTCAGATATCAATTTTTTTTATTTCCCAGTTTATGCCCTTTTCAGTGTCAGTCCCTGTCATGTGATTGCCAACAAGCCAGGTTAGGAAACTCCAGTTTCAGTTATATTTTCCTACATCTGGTGTTTTTCTCCAGCCATTTGTTCGTATTTACCATCTAACCACCCTCTCTTACCAGCACTACGACAGAAAGATAAACTAGAGGCCAGATAAAGCGTCCCGGGAAACCAGAATGGAGGTCAGAGCGTCTTTCACGGTTCCTAAGAGAAAAATCCACACAAAGATTGGTTTTGGCTGTAAAAAAGCTGTAGATGCTCATGGTGTCTTCTCACTCTTGGTAAGGCCTATGATTGAGAATCTCCAATTATAACTAATTAACCTAAGAACCTATTAACCTATGACTGAGTTTTACTCCCATTATAACTGAGGTAAGAAAAGAAAACAGATTAAAATACTTTGTGATCCAATCAGTGGCTTCAGTAATCTTACTGGCGAGTATTCTTAATGGTTTTCATTCTTAATTCTCCCTAGCCACTTAATTAAGAATTAAGGTTTAACGCTTTAACATGGGCGTATTAGAAATAAAAACTCCGAGCGGAAAACAACCTCAACTAGAATGCACAGAGTCCGTTGCCAATGGAGCAAAAAAAATTCAAAATAGATAAATTGAACTAACTTTTCATTTATTAAACTTAGATTCTAATCAAAGGTTTAGAATTCTTTGAAGCTAGCGTAGCCAGAATAAAAATTGCCATAGAATTGAGATTGCCAAGATGTTTTCCATTGTGCAGAGCAAATAGATAAAATTTTTCCATAGATTAATGGGAGTTCCTAGTGCTGCCTTCTAATCAAAAGACCCTGCAAAATTTCAATTAAAGGACACAAAACCTTGAAAGAAACTTAATCTCCCTCACAATGCCACTGACGTGGGCTAATGAAAGCTACTATTAAAAGAGTCATTTGTTTCTTTTTATGAAGCTTGTTTTGAGAGTTTTCATTGAATTTAAATTTATTAAAACGAGGCTTAAATAATAATTGTGATTCTACAAGGGGCTTTGTCTAGCCCCATGAGGTTCTTCTTTCATTTACTTTGGAAGGAATATACTCGACGTGTTAGATCTAGTCTTATTGATGATACTATCGCTTCTCAGGATCCTTCGTATCTTCCTCAAATCCGGGACACTTTTTCTAATATACCGCATTATTTCCCATTTATTGTTTTCTCTTTAATGTTAGGTAGTGCGCAGGAAAAGTTTAAAGCTAAATATATGTTACCGTGAATTTCCGCAAACTGGTGAATGTCGACATTCACCGGTGAAAGTCCGGCGTACCTTTTTTCTCTCCTTGGATTTAGTCAGTGTTGCCAGTGAACTTTTTCATTTTAATGCAAGGTTTGATGATGACAGGTTAGGTTATATTAGATTAGGTTTGGTCAGGTGAGGTTAGACTGGGTTTGGTTAGCTTAAGTTAGGTTTTAACCTGTTTCTGATATTTAGAACCAAATTTAACCTAACCTACCCTAATCCCACTTAACCTAACCTAAACTAACATAACTGTAACTTTTACCCTCATAGCTTGTTAAAGACTGAAAAGGCTGACTCGCAAAGCTAATTGAATCCAAGCAGACAAAAAGGTATTTTGGACATTCACCGGTAAATTTCGACATTAACGAGATTTCGGACATTCACGGTAACATATGTACTGTTAAAGTTAGGATATGATGGTTTCCCGTTAATGAAATGTACTTGTGTTAACGTCAAATTTTTATGCTGGCATGTGATAGTAGTTGTCCTTCTGATTTATCACAACTATTAAAGGTTATAAAAACGCTCTATCCATGGTTGTGAGCATCATTATCTTCTGAGTCAACTTCTGGAGATTCATTTAATTTATCTCTTGCACTTAATAGTAAGTATGTGTCAAGTTTAAAGAGGGTTACTAAGTGAGTTGGTGATTTTTTTGGTAATTCCGCCAAATACTCAGTGTCCCTTTTCATCCATTGATCGTTAACGACACATATTTCACACTGGGCTACCGAACGTTATCAGGTTATGTGAAACCTTTCTGGTTTCCAATAATAACATACTTTTAGATATACCTGGATATGTACGGAACGATTCAACCGACGTCAAAGGGTCAAAGGTGGTGTCACCTTGCATTTATCTAGTAATCTATGAGAAATGATTTATCTTGAAATAAAACAGATTTTTTTTTCCCGGTTTATTGGTTTTAAATCTGTCCCTTTAAGAACTTAATCGATTCACTTATTTATTCATTCCCCCGTTTGCCCAAATCCACAACGAATTTCAGGATATACTTCTGAATCACTCATATAAAATAAACATATTGGGAGATTTCAACTCAGATTTCATGGGTGTGAAGCATCCAGCATGGACGTGTCTTAAAAATCCACGAATTCTTTTACGAAGATCACGAATTTTCATCAAGCGTCATGAATTTTTTGCTTATTCCAGCAAAAAATTTGAAAATATGAAGACTGGCACCGCTATTGATAATACTTTCAGAGTTGGCAAGACACGGTTAAACCGCCTTAGGTCATAAACAGAAGAAGATCGACGCAGCTTCTTTCAGAATTATTCACAGTTTTGTTCTTTTTTTTTATTATTAGGCAATCTTTTTTATGTATGTAATGTGTCTTCTACCAACAGAAGGTCGGAACGAGCTACTCCTTTTGCCTCTAGTGTTCTCATAGGTTAGGGAAGAAAAAATAATCTTCGAAGGACAGACAAGTCCTCTACACCTTTACCAGGTCTTATTCGTCTTCAGCACATTAAACTATATTTTCAGCTCACTGCGCTTGAAAACCAAACTTCTTATATTAAAAATATAGCCTTTTTTGGAAAGGTTACTCATTAGAATGACAGGTTATGATTTCTGTCCTCAGCGATCCTTTTAGTTTCCTCCTTTTAGTCTGGTCTATAAAGTAGCTATTAGGCTGAGCTAAACAATTAACAAGTAACAACTCTTTTTTCAATCCAACTTGAGGTGGGCTGTAAAATTGGGCTGTAAAATTTCTCTATAACCCTTCAAGCGCATTTTCTATACCACACTATGAAGATAGAGGCTAAAACAGAAATCAAAACAGAAAACCGAAAGAAAACCAAGTGGTAAACTACAAGTCTCGAGAAAATGCGACTGGAGTCCCTAGTTCATAAATGTCCTAAGGAGATGGCCCCAACACAACACAAAAATACCTCTAGAATACATGTCAGTCAGTAAGTCAAGGAAAACTTAAAGTTTAACTCTACAGCGAACAATACCAACAATAAATTAAATCTACCTAGAAATGAATCCACTCATTAGCAAGTTCACAAATTTGAAAATACTTAAATAAAAACAACAACGACCCATTTCAACAAGTATTTTCGACATTAAGAAGGGATAAAAAAGCAGAGTTAAATTATTGAGTTAGACGCGTATAAGATTATGAGCAAAAGTGAGTAAACTGTGTTCTTCTTTTGTGAAAGAGTAAAATTCCTTTTTTTTTGTCATTTGGTGAATTTGGAATGTAAAAATAAATCCAAGGAGAAGTTCTGCTTAACAACCCTGAAGAGCTTACCTCTAAATTATGCATGTTAAAACGCTTTCAGCACCCCGAGAAAGAATGTCTCAAATATTAATTGCTCAAATGGAAACTTATTATTTTCAAAACAATAGTATCAATCCGTTATTCCTTAGATGGCCCAGGTTACAACTTTGTACAATAATTAGCACAATTTCATAGTTTTCTTGGAACGATATTGTAAATAGCTCTAGAACAGTGATTAACTCTAGGTTTCACAGAAAATTGGATCGATTAACCGCACAAAATTTCAGGACGTGGGCAAAAGAGTTTCGAGGACTGGTAAGAATAGAAACTTCAGGGCTTTAGCATAGGCTTGTTAGGGATAAAAAAAAGAACTAGGGCTATTGCTGGTGAAGGTTACCCAGCGGATAAAAAAAAAAAAACAAAAAAACGAAGGAACATCCTTCATTTCATCTTCAATCATTCAAATTTGGATTTCAATAAAAGGTCTATGTCAAATTGGATTCAACCAAGAAGTTTCTTAAAATAGGAGTACTCTTTTGTTTTTAACTAGTTTTGTGCATCGTAGGTTTAAGGTAGTTTAGTATGCAGTACAGAGGCTAGTTAAAGAAAAACACAATGCATGAAAAAAAATGGTTTTCCAATCTTCGGCCTAATAAAAAGTATAAGAAAAAAAAAAAATACTAGTGATTTGATGCGTCACACTAGATACAGTTCAGTTTTTCCTCAGATGAAAAATCACTTTTGCTTGAGCTATCATCGGTAAATTTGTAAACGTTTAAGAAGATGCTACAGCTACTATTGATCACATCACAATACAAAGTTGTGTGAGTCAAACAGAGCTACGTGCACTCATAAACTCACTCCGTCCAAGAGCTTCACTCATTACTATACAACATATATTCCTGCTTCTTTTACATATTCTCTAATGACCTCTTCTCCACCCCCTTTGATAACGCCCTGCTTTAATGTTGCCAACGAATCATAGGCAGCGCAATAGCGCTGCCTAAGTAAAGAACGATGTTGGCACAATGTATTATTTGTTTATTTTTGGTTTTTTAGATCAGGGCAATTCGTATTGAAGGAGTTAACGTAAAAACTGGGAAAGTTCATTCGATTAGGAATCGAATTGGACTACTGCCCTTTTGAATAGTCAATAGTAACTGGAGAGCAGCCAACCTCCTCCCACGCCGATTATTTCCCCACACACATCCAGTCAAAATTTTGAGATAACCATCTTGTTTAGCGTAGTTGAAAGCTCTGGAAATAATATCTTTGAGGATGACAACCTTCCCCACCCCCACAACCCTCAGGGTAAGGCAGATGATATGAAGATTCTTAGCACCGAGTCGCGAGAGGCTTCCTCCCTAAGAAAAACTTGACAACCTTGCAAACAGACATATAAGAATTAGAAGATTTTATTTTTTATCAGTCAGTTTACTTGAAACGCTCCATCAATAAGTTTGGATAAATCATAAAAGTCGTTAGTGGACCGCGCTTTTGATACACTGTTTAATATATATACAGGGGTTAATGCAAAAATAAATCAAGTCTAATTTCGACCCCCAAAACTTTGAGCCCGCCAAGAGTTTTATTTCTTTTTTGTGTGTTTTTCAATTCTAGTCAAACTTAACAAACTGACATTCTTAGCCGATCTACCTTCTCCTCGCTTATTATATTGGACAGGTAACCCGTCAAAACAGAGTCCCTTACCCAGAAGTAGCCATTACCCTATGGGGAGAGAGGCACCAAATGCAAAGGATGTAGGTGGCACGAACATAGGAATTTGAATAAAATGTACAAGAAATTTGGAAAATTTTAGGATTTCTAGGAGGTCACCTAGCAACTAGCCCTCAGGGCAAGTTCAGGGCTTTGAAATAGCCATTTTATTCAAAATAGTCTAAATATTATATTAAAAGGCTTTTTGGGGTGAACCAAACCCCAAATTCTGGGGGTAAGGGATGTAAGTTATGCCCTGGGGGCATTTAATGTTTTATGGAAAGGATGGTTGTATAAACTTTAGAGGAGGCTCATTTGGTTGAAAATTAGAAGTTCTAGTTTTTTTCTAAGAGTCAAAAGTGATGAAAGGCAACTCGCACTCCCATCCCTGACTACCCCTCTTTTCACCAAACGAATGTGATTGAAATTGTGATATTGGGATGTGTTCAAAATAGTCCAAAGAACATATAACAATGCCTCTAGGGTCAACACAACCCTCCAGTGCCCTGGGGACAGGGTTGTAAGTCATGTCCTGGGGGCATATAAGGTTTTTATGGAAGGAGTGGTCGTATAAACTACAGACGGGCCTCATTTAATTTGAAATAGGTAGTTATAGTGCCCATTTTCAGAGTCAAAAGTGATTTGAGAGCAACCAACCCCCCCACGCCCATCATTTTCCCAAATACCTTCAATCAAAACTTGGAGATAGAAATTTTGTTCCTCGTAGTTGAAGGGTCCGGATATTATGTATGTGACGAAAATAGCCCTCAGAGCAAGGCTTGTAAGTTATGCCCTGGGGGGGGGGAGGGCACATAGGATTTTTATGGAAAGAGTGGTCGTATATGCTTTGGAAGAGACTCATTGGATAGGTAATCAGAAGTTCTAGCGATTTTTTTAAGAGTCAGATTGATCGGAGTGAAGCTGCCTTCCTCCCACGCACGTCGTGTTTTCCCGTGATGCATCCACTGGAAATTTTGAGACAGTCCTTTTACTAGAAATAGTCCAAGGATCATTTAACAAGGCTTTTGGGGTTGATACAAACCACCAGAGCCTGAGGGCGAGGGATATAAGTTATGCCCCTGGGGCTTCTAAGATTTTTATGGAAGGGATTGTTGTATAAACTTTACAGGTGGCTCAATTTGCTGAATTTGGAAGTTCTAGCTCCCTTTCAGGAGTCAAAAGTCATGAGGGTCAACTAAACCCCTCCCCAAAGTACGCCTCTTTTAAACAAAAGCATCTGATTGAAATTGTGCTTTTGTTTTCAAAGTAATCCAACATCTAACAATGACTCCAGGGTTGACACAGCCCCCAGAGTCCTGGGGCAAGGACTTTAAGTTATGCTCTAGGGGCATATAAGGTTCTTATGGATTGGGTGGCCGTGTAAACTTCAGATGAGTCTCATCTGATTTGAAATTGTAGGTTACAGGGCCATTTTTAAGAGTCAGTGATTTGAGAGCAACCCTTCACCCAGCGCGCATCATTTCGCAAAAGAAACATCCAAAAGAAATTTTGAGAAATCAATTTTTTTGAACATTGTTGAAAGGTTCAGTAATTACGCGTTTGGGGATATCAACCCAACTCAACACCCCCCGATGCCTCAGGACAGGCGCTTTAAGCTAGGCAATTTGTTCGTTACTAACATATAGTATATGTTATTGAGAAAAGGTATCTATGTTTGACTTTTACTTTTCCAAATACGAAGGGCATTAAGATAAGTCTTTCAGGGAAATACGAAGGGTATTAAGATGAGTCTATCAGGGAATAAATGTTGAATGTTGATCTTTCAGGGAATGTTGAACTAAATCAAAACATGTTATGTGTCTATAGGTTGTCAAAAGGTGTAACTCAAGAATGACTGAATATATTAATTTGGAACTTCGAGGAGAAAACATGGGAGATGATCAATTGACCAAAAAGGCCAAATTTGCACACTACTACTTCTACAACTATTGCTGCTTCTACTGCTACCACACCAACTACTACTACTACCACTAATATTGCTATAAAACTACTACTTCTGTAGCAAGCACTACTGCTGAGGATATTGAAAAAAATATTAGAAGAAACACTGAGGGGTAAGTCGAAATAAATCAAAACATACTATGTGTATACAGATTGCTGATACGGGCGTATCAGCAAGATTTTGGAACGGCTTATTGTATCAAGAGGAAAATTCAGGCGCATTATGAGTGGGATGTTCAGTTAACTAAAAGTCAAAATGCACTGCTACTACTGCTTTTAATGCTGCTGCAACTACTGTTACTACTAATTATAATACACTATTACTGCTACTACTGTTCCTACTACTACCACTACTACTGTAATACAAGTATAATTGAGGCTACATCTATGAAGGTAATACTTGACAGAGTATTGAGGGGGAATTTGAACTAAGTCAAAACACACTATGCTCATGCAGATTGCCAAAAGGGAGTATCTCAAGAATTAATTTTGGTATTAAGTTGGAACTGTCAGAGAATACTTAAAGGGAAGGATCAATTGACAAAAAGGTAGTATATGCACGTCACGACTAACACTGATACCACTGCTACTTTTACTAATACCACTACTGCTACTAAACTAGTCCAATTACAACTTCAATTGCAACAACTTGCAAGGTTTAGAGTATTAAGGTGAAAAGGAGGTCAAAAGGGTGTCAAAAGCGCACATTAACAACATATTTTGGAACGGCTTACCGTTTTAAGGTGAAACTTCTGGGGCATCATGAAAGCGATGTTCAACTGACCAAAAGGCAATATGCACATGCTACTACCGCTATTATACTGCTTCTACTTCTGCTGCTGCTGCTACTAATACAAACCTACAGTGCAATGGCTTCTACTACCACTGAAACTACTGGAATAGTAGTACTATTAAGGCTAAGTCTATGAAGGTAAAATTTGAGAGAATATCGACAGCAAATGACATAGCAACAGCTAATTGTATTAAGTTATTTAGTAATACTACTGCCGAAACTACTATTACAACATTATTTAGGTAAGTTCCCTAAGGGTATAAAGGTGAAATTTTCAGAGATATTTCTGTTGTACGGATGAAAACCTGCCATCCGTATGCATGTTGTCAAAAGGGTATATCAGTAATATCTTAGGAACAGTTTTGTGTGTCAAATTAAAACCTACAAGGCTTGGTGTGGGGGATGTTGAACTTACCAAAAGACAATATTTCCAACATAATACTACTGCTTCTACTCCTACAACAACTACTACAGTTACTATTGTTATTACTACTACTACTACTATTGCTACTAAAGCTAAGACTACTACTACTAACTCTACTCCAACTGCTACTACTGCTACTACGATATATACTGGTGCTACTACTACTACTGCTAATAAACCTAAGGGTATTAACGCGAAAATTTTTGGCAATATTGAAACTATATTGAAATAAATCGAAACACAGTATGCCACATAGGTTGTCAAGAACAATTAGTAGTAATGCTTCGGGACCGGTTGATGGTATTAAGTTGATATTTCATCGTGTGTTTTTTCATCAGTTTTAAAGTTGAAAATTTCATCAGTGTGGGGACACCATCAAGCGCGTATTGTTTGTCAAGATGGATGTAACTAATATTAAGTATTTAGACATAGTTAGTGTTCAGCGATTTAGCGTTGGATCAAATAATATTCAGGCCAGATAAAGTGCCCTGTTCTCCTCCAGTTTCGATCAAAAGAAATAGCTCGCTATGTGTTTAAAGCGAAGAAGCAGCTTATCACTCAAGCTTATTTGTAGCTGAGAACCTTACGGAGCGTAAGCGCGATCTCTTGAGCACTTCAAGACATGAGTTTGGAAATCGCAGTGTGTAGTCTGTATTTATAGATATTCGCAAAGCATTCGATACAGTTGATTTTTAAACACTACTAAGTCGGATGGAGTCGTTAGGTGTCAGCGGAAAGTGCTGCTTAAATTGGTTTGAAAGTTATCTCAAAGGGAGATCTCTCAATGTAGCGTTGAATGATGTGCGCTCAGCAGCATTTCCAGTGACGACCAAAATTTGCAGCATCTTCCAAAATTTGGAAGAAAAAATCACAGCCACAATTCTTTTTTGTTTCAACCGAAAATACACAAATCCAAAAAGGGTAAGGGGCAGCAAAGGTAGGAAACCGATAAAAAGACCGAGACGTAAATTAGGTATACATAATAAAAAGAAGCCAAGCCAATTTTACGGCGAAACTGTTAGAAATAAAACAGAACTGTTAATTACCCTTTGCTGACATGGTTCTACCATAACGTTATAACCTTCAAATTCGTCACCTATGCAAAGGTCGGCGTCAGAATCGTCTCTGGTCCGATAATACATCTGCAATATACAAATTCAGAATTAGGAGACGCGTAAAGTTATATGTTAAAGGAAACGTTGTCATCAGAGACGCAATGGAGGCTTATCAAATTTGGTTACGCAATATTTTTCTAATTTGTGTTTCACAAGCAAATATAAAAGTAAATATAATTAGACTATCCCTAATGGATTAGATTGTATCTACGTTATCGCCTACTTTCTAAATTATTATTATTATTATTAAGCAAATTAAGACTAGAACTAACGTAATGTTATAGGTTTGAATAGGCTGACTGATTCTAAAAAATTATATCGGATTTAGGTTGACTCCCACTTAAAAAGAAAAAAAACTTCACTTAGAATAAGGTCTCAATTTACAATCCTATCTTACTACTTGTCAATCATAGTATAGCCCATAAGTGAATTTTAAGTAGCTCGAGTTTAATCAGTGGACAAAACAACTCTCTTAGCGAGGGAAAGACCAATTTTACGAAACCTAGACCTTAGATTGCTGAGTGTGGAGACAGACCCGATACTTAATGGGCCAGGTCTACAGAACCCAAAAATCCAGCAACTCCGAAATCTCATGAACACTACCATGTTTCAAGTATTTCTTATTATATTCTGCTGAATGGATTCACACTGCTATTATTGCTGAATAAATTCTGTTGGGTTCTTGAAAAGCAAGCTAGCCTTGTTTTAAAAATTATGCTTTAAGTGCACAGCTCAACTCAGGAATTCCATGGTCTGTATCTGTTCAATCCTGATAACAGTTCTGAATAAGACATATCACGTATCTTACCTTATTCAGGATACTTAACAGGATTCACAAGATTACAGAACTAGTGTTCTAAACTAGTTCCCTAGTGTGTAAATGATTATACAATACAGTGAAGACTTTAGAAATTTGGTTAAAACAATTCATAGCACAGCACAATTTATAAGACAGCACATTTCATAGCAGAGCACAATTGATTCGTTGATTAATGCTTCTGCATTAACTGATGCTTAATACATAAATGATTCATGTATCTCTTGAATGACATCCTGGAATCATTGAGCAGCATTAACAAGAATGTCACGAACAAAATAGTTATTTGATACGTTACAAAGGCGTGACATTCAATTATTGAACTTTTCTAAAGGACGAAGAGGATTTAAGGAATTGAACCATCTACCTGAACCATCATTTAATTCGAATTTTGCCGCATTATGTGGGACTATAAGGGGATTTGTTTTTAAAACCATTGAGGCTGAGCGATCTTACAACATATATTTTCGTCGTATCTCCCTTTTGATTATGAAACAGAATAGCAGTTGAACAAATTTAGGTATTCATACCCAGTTTATGAAGTTGGCAATCAGGCTAACCTAATTAGGTCCACCTGGAAACTTACTAGTTATGGCAACAGTTGCGACCAAGCAAAGAGCGAGCCATAGCCCATAGTACCCGAAATGTTAAGACCGCGTTTTACGAGATTTTAAAAAGTCAAGAATCCGAATTTGACCCTGATTCAATGAACGGTATTCATTATTCATATTTAAACCTAAAGTAGAAAGTCATGTGAAAACAAATTTACAGGAATCATAGGCAGCGCAATAACGCTGCCTAAGTAAAAACAACGTGGGCAATGTATTATTTATTTATGTTTTTTTTTCTTTTTTTTTTTGTTTAGACCAAGGCACATCGAACCGAAGAAGTTGTCATAGAAACTTTGAAAAGGGCTCATTTGATTGGAAACTGAAATGGCTAGTGCCCCTTTTAATAGTCGAAAGTGATTAGAGGGCAACTAACCCCCCTTTTACGCCCACCGTTTCCCCAAACACATCTAATCAAAATTTTGAGATAGCCATTTTGTTCAGCGTGGTCAAAAAGTTCGGAGATCGTGTATTTACGCATGAAAACTCCCCCCCCCCCCCCAGAGCCCTCAGGACGAAGGTTGTAAATTATGCCCTGGGGGCATTTAAAGTTTTTATAGAAAGTGTGGTCATAAAAATTTCGGAATGGGCTCATTGGATTGGAAATCAGATGTTCTAGTACTATTTTTAAATTTCAGAGTGATCAGAGGGCGGTTACCCCCTCCCACACACACACACGCGCCTCGTATTTTTCCGAAATGTATCTAATATAAATTCTGAGTTGGCCGTTTGTTGTCGAAGAAACTTCGAAAACAACTCACTCGATTGTAAATTAATAGAACCAGTGCCCTTTTTAATAGTCGAAAGTAATTGGAGGGCAACTAGCACCCATCCCGTGTCCACCGTTTCCCCTAAAATATCCAATAAAAATTTTGAGATAGTCATTTTGTTCAACGTAACTGAAAGGTCTGGAAGTGTTATGTCTTTGAGGATGACAGCCCCCCCCCCACAGCCCTCAGGACAAGGGTTCTAAGTTATGCCCCGTGGTCATGTAAGGTATAGTAGCGGTAGCCTGGCGGCTTTGCCACCGGACCCCAGCACTTGGCATGTGACAGGAGTCTATACTTAGATTGCCACCGTCGCTTGTCTTTTAAACACAGACAACTTCAGCCTTTTCTTGATGTCATGACGTCCAAATGGACCTTAAATTAGAAGTGATGCCTTTGTAAAATTATATTATTTTTTTTTACTAGTCCTTTAATTTTTGCCTCGGCTTGTCTTTTTTCATTATGAAAGACATATCGCCGAACTTCTGTTTCTTTTAATTGTTCGGGTGGTGGGCTAAAAACTTCGTTTTCTTCCAACGATTTATCTAGTCAATGTTTTTGATGTCAAAGGTATGGTAGGCATTAATGACCTTATCCATGTCAAAATCCAAAGTCCAATCATCGTTGCTATAATTTCCAGTTAGTTTCGTACGTTTTACCTCGGCTTATCTTTCGTCATTACGAAATACATGTCGCCGAACCTTTGTTTTCTTTAACAAAGGAATGATAGGCACTGATGATCTTATCCATGTCAAAATCCCAAACCCAATCATCATCGCTATCAAATCCAATTTTGACACGTTTTGACTCTCGCTGTCCAGGTTGATTTTCATTGACTTGCTCACATGTTCGGTGTCACATGTCTTCTAACAGCGTGTCTTGGCTCTTCATTTTCATTTTCTGACACCCAGCCGCTGTTCTTCTATCGGCGTGTTTATTTGCGCTTTGTTTTCATTTTCAACTTGCTCACATGTTCAGTGCCGTATGTCTTGTTACCACGTGTGCCTTTGCTCTTCATTTTCATTTTTAACACGTTCAATTGTCGTTTTTGCACATCTTCTAACTGCCCGTGGCTTTGCTCTTCATTGTCATTTTTGTCACATTTTTGGATTTTAGATTTTACATCAGACAAATTAGCAATTGCCTTTGCTTCAGCTGTCCGTATTGATATTGTCGCAATCGATGGTCTAGGTTGTCAAATTCCACATCTTACCACGTTTAATAATTCAGGTGTTGGTTCCAAAGAATCATCATTCATAGTAACTTCAACTGCAAACTTTCATTTTTGGGTCTTCCAACAGACATTATGCAATATAAATAACTAGTGCGTTGGAAACTCAACAATCTTATTTATGCTATGCAAGAGCTCCATCACATAAGAATATGCTTGACGTCATTTTCAAAAATCAAAATTAAAGCTCTTACGAATTTTCACAGACTTCTGACCTATCTAGATTTTTTTTTTTTATGCGAGAATATTTAGATACCTATTTTCCCGAAAAATATGGAGCCGTTTTCAAGAACCTACATACATACACAATTATTGCTCACTTATAAAGATAGTATATAGAGAGGGTGATCGTTTAACCTTTGAAGGGGGCAAATTGGACTTGTAATCAGAAGTTCCAGTGCACTTCTTAAGATTCAGAGGGATCAGAGGGTGAATACCCCCCCCACCTCGTATTTTCCCGAAATGCATCTAATTTTAATTTTGAGATGGTCATTTGTTGTCCTATAAAGGATGGCATCCCTCCCAGCCCTCAGGGTAAGAATTGTACGTTATGCCCTGGGGGTATATAAGGTATATATAGAAAGAAGCCCACCACACCTCGTATTTTCCCGAAATGCATCTGACTCTGATTTTGAAATGGCCATTTGTTGTCGTAGAAACATCGAAAATAGCTCATTCGACTGGAAACTAAAAGGACAAGTGGCCTTTGTAATAGTCCAAAGTGATTGGAGGGCAAAAAATCCCCTCCCACGCCAACCATTTCCCCAAACACATCCAATAAAAATTTTGAGATAGCCATTTTGTTCAAAGTAATTGAAAGGTCTAGAAATTGTGTCTTTGAGGATAGCATCCCTCCCAGCCCTCAAGGCAAGAGTTGTACGTTATGCCCTGGGGGTACACAAGGTATATAAAGAAAGGAGGCCACCACATCTCGTATTTTCCCGAAATACATCTAATTTTAATTTTGAGACGGCCATTTATCGTCGTAGAAACGTCGAAAACACCTCATTCGACTGGAAACTGAAAGGGCCAGTGCTCTTTTTAATAGTCGAAAGTGATTGGAGGGCAACTAATCCCCCTCCCTCGCCCCCCATTTCACCAAACACATCCAATCAAAATTTTTAGGTAGCCATTTTGTTCAACTTAATTGAAAGGACCGAAAATTATGTCTTTGAGGATGAGAGCCCTCCCCCCCAAGGCCTCAGGGCAAGGTAAGTTATGCCCCGGGGGCATAAAAGGTATACATATAGAAAGGGTAATCGTATAAACTTCGGAAGGGGCTCGTTGGATTTGCAACCAGAAGTTCTAACACCCCTTTTAAGATTCAGAGTGATCGGAGGACGGATAGCCTCCACCCCTCAAAACCTCGTATTTTCCCATGATGCATCTGATATAAATTTTGAGTTGGCCATTTGCTGTCGTAAAAAATTCGAAAAAGGCTAATTCGATTAGGAATTGAAAGGGCTAGTGCCCTTTTTATTAGTCATTGAAGGGCAACAAGACCCCCCACCCATCAATTGCCAAAATACATCTAATCAAAATTTTGAGATAGCCATTTTGTTCAGTGTAATTGAAAGGTCTGGAAATTATGTTTTTTGAAAAACCCCCTACCTTCTCAAGACCAGGACACAATTTGCACTTTACTGAAAATAAATGACTGTGGATTGTCAGTTTAGTATACAAATACTTATATATATTCCTTAAAGTTTTAACAATTTTTAATTTATTAAAGTCCTTGTAGAGTGATATGTTGAGCTCATATGGTATGAGCTCTAGCAAAATTCTAAGAACCAATACATTGATTTAAAAAGAAAAACAGAGGCTTAATGCCGTTTGGGATTTAAAATAAGAGCTCTGAGACCGGGTCCTTCTAAATATAAAAATTAATTAAGATCCGATCACCCATTCGTAAGTTAAAAATACCTCATTTTTTCTAATTTTTCCTCGCCCTTCAGCCCCCCAGATGGTCGAATCGGGGAAAATAATTTTATTAAGTCAATTTGTGCAGGTCCCTTACACGCCTACCAATTTTCATCTTCCTAGCACGTCCAAAAGCACGGAACTCGCCAAAGCACTGGACCCCCCCTCACTCCCCCAAAGAGATCAGATCCAGTCCAGTTACGTCAATCACGTATCTACGACATTTGCTTATTCTACCCACCAAGTTTCATCCCGATCTCTCCACTCTAAGCGTTTTCCTAGATTTCCCGTTTCCCCCTCCAGCCCCCCAATATAATCGGATACAGTCGGGATTCAAAATAAGAGCTCTGAGACACGAGGTCCTCTTAAATATCAAATTTCATTAAGATCCGATCACCCATTCGTAAGTTGAAAATACTTCATTTTTCTAATTTTTTCAGAATTAATCCCCCCCCTCAACTCCCCCAAAGAGAGCGGATCCGTTACGGTGATTTCAATCACGTATCTAGGACATGTGCTTATTTTTCTCACCATGTTTCATCCCGATCCCTCCACTCTAAGCGTTTTCCAATATTTTAGGTTCCCTCCCCCCCCCCCAACTCCTCCAATGTCACCGGACCCGGTCAGGATTTAAAACAAGAGCTCTAAGAAACGATATCCTTCTATCTATCAAATTTCAGTAAGATTCGATCACCCGTTCGTAAGTTAAAAATACTTTTTTTTTTATTTTTCTGAATTAACCGTCCCCCCACTCCCCCCCAGAAGTTGGAATTGGTGAAACGACTATTTCTAATTTAACCTGGTCTGGCTCCTGATACGCCTTCCAAATTTTATCGTCCTAGCTTATCTGTAAGTGCATAAACTAGCAAAACCGGGACAGACAGACCGACAGAATTTGCATCGCTATACGTCACTTGGTTAATACCAAGTGCCATATAAAACTGGTCCTCTCTTTTCTAAGTTTTAACTAATGTGTAATTTATTTGAAAAACCTGAGTGCAGACAAAGATTATCATGATTAAAGGTTACAGCAATAGCTCAACTAGCTTTGGGGTAATTTCGGGGCAATACCCTGAAATAAGTTCCTCTTCGCATACTGGCTTGAAGATAAGTTTCTTCAATAAAATATAAAAAATCAGTAAGGCCGTTTGGCCATTATAGTTCACTGATATATTGAAATTCTTAAAAACGGTTAGAGCAATTTTTCTTCTTTTTTTTTTCTATGGTGCATAGCGCATTTTATACCTGATTCATGCCGTAAATTTACTTGAGGACAGAGGATTTGGAGTCTTGGGGACTCAGAAGCCAGGACAGTCTTAAACTTCAAAGAGGATTTTTCACAAAGGACTCCAATATCTTTATGAAATTCATGGATGTGCTTGAATCTATTACGAAATTAAATAAAAAAAACAAGTTTTTTCAACTGAAAGTAAGGAGTGACATCAAAACTTAAAACGCACAGAAATTACTTCGTATATGAAAGAGACTGCTTCCTCATCAACGCCCCGCTCTTTACGCTAAAGTTTGACTCTTTCTCTCAATTCTTCTTTCTAAAACAGTAAAAAACTTTAGCGTAAAGAGCGGGGCGTTGATGAGGAAGCAGCCTCTTTCATATACGAAGTAATTTCTGTGCGTTTTAAGTTTTGATGTCACTCCTTACTTTCAGTTGAAAAAACTTGTTTTTTTTTTATTTAATTTCTGAACGTTTTTGAATCAATGCATGTTTTGATTTTGGCTCTCCGCAGAGGAATAATCAAAACGAAATTTGCATATTTTTTTTTTTTGGCTCAATGGCTTTCTCATAATTTTGATCGAATGATTTTGAGAAAAAAAGAGCGGGGGACGAAGCCTAGTTGCCCCCCGATTTTTTGGTTAATTAAAAAGGCAACTAGAACTTTTAATTTTTTACGAATCTTTTTATTGGTAAAAGATTTACATAACTTATAAATTAGCTTACGTAAAGAACTTTTTGTATTCTCATGTTTTTATTACATATATGAGGGGATTCGCCCCATCGTCAGTACCTCGCTCTTTACACTAAAGCTTAAATTTTATCCCAATTCATTAAGAATGACCCCCTGAATCACAAAAGCCGTAGAATAAGTAGTTGAAATTACCGAAAATACTTTAGCTTAAAGAGCGAGGTATTAGAAGGAGGTGAGCCCCTCATATGGGTAATAATTTCTGTTTGTTTTAAGTTTTATTGCTGTTCCTTACTTCCAGCTGAAAAAGCTTTTTCACTTTTATTTTTTAATTGTTTTTTTTTAAATAATGCTAGTAAATCCTACTCTCCCTTCATGGAAATTTTCTTTTCCCATTACAAATTCTCGAAGGAAAGTTCCCCCAGCATATCCCCCTCTTCTCAACCCCTCCCCCAAACCAAAAAAATCCTCCTGAAAACGCCTGTATACTTCCCAATAACCATTACTATATGTAAGCACAGGTCAAAGTTTGTAACTTGTTGCCCCTCCCACGGGGACTGTGGGGGAGTAAGTCGTCCCCAAAGACATAGTTATAAGGTTTTTCGACTACGCTGAATAAAATGGCTATCTCAGAATTTTGATCCGTTGACTTTGGGAAAATAATTAGCGTGGGAGGGGGCCTAGGTGCCCTCCAATTTTTTTGGTAACTTAAAAAGGGCACTAGAACTTTTCATTTCCGTTAGAATGAGATCTCTTGCAACATTCTAGGACAACTGGGTCGATACGATCACCCCTGGGGAAAAAAAACAACAAAAAAACAAAAAAACAAAAAAACAAATAAACACGCATCCGTGATCTGCCTTCTGGCAAAAAATGCAAAATTCCACATTTTTGTAGATAGGAGCTCGAAACTTCTACAGTAGGGTTCTCTGATACGCTGAATCTGATGGTGTGATTTTCGTTAAGATTCTATGACTTTTAGGGGGCGTTTCCCCCTATTTTCTAAAATAACGCAAATTTTCTCAGGCTCGTAACTTTTGATGGGTAAGACTAAACTTGATGAAACTTATATATTTAAAACCAGCATTAAAATGCGATTCTTTTGATATAGCTATTGGTATCAAAATTCCATTTTTTAGAGTTTTGGTTACTATTGAGCCGGGTCGCTCCTTACTACAGTTCGTTACCACGAACTGTTTGAAATGAGGGATGTACTAATTATAGCAAGTATGGTCTCTCAGTGCATTGCTGTCATATACTTGCGGAAGTCACTGACAAAAATTTGCAATAGACCAAGGGAAATGACAGCACTTGCTATTAAGAGCGAAGCCAAACTAATAGCAACAAAACTGGTAAAAAGTGATATGATTATCTCCGTCGACTAGGAAGAAGCTACTTAGCGTTTTGCCGATTTTATTAGAAAAAAAAATTATAAATTAATGAAATTCTACAACGATATTCAGGAAAAACGTCTTTGTTCCACCCTTCAAAGCATTGGTAAGCTTAGTTGCCATAGTTATTTAAAAGAGCTATTGACATTTAAATTTTATCAAAATTACATTAAGTAAGATTGCAAACCAATAAAATCTAATTTTGAAAGTTTTGGTTTTACGGTCCATGTTGAGCATGTTGAGCACCATTTCCGGCCTAGCTTTCACGTCATTTTATTTGGTATAATTATACAAGATAGAGGAAAAGGCATTATAGAGGGATGAGGAAGAAATGGAAGAGAGCGAGAGGAAGAGAGAAGTAAAAGCACAAGTAGAGAGCCAGAGAAAATAAAGTGGAAGAACAGACAAAGAATTACACTCACCTCGGTTAATTGCTCAGCAGTTGTCATTAATCTTGCAAAAGGCCCACAGAATTTGGGCATGGTTTCAATCAATGTCGGATGACTATTCGTGAGAAGCGGCTTCATGTACTTGGTATCAAATCCACCCCATATGCGAGCAAGCCAGGCTTTCTCGATTTTCGGTGGTGCTTGTCTTGGAGTAGTCTCAGCAAGTCCTGATTCTTGAGTCGGGCCCTAAGAAAGAAAAAACCTTTAGAATGCTACTTGAAATTGAACAGGAATATATAAAGATGAATTCAAGAAGGAAAAATAACAGCAAGACAACGTAAAAAAAGAAGGAAAAGGTGTTTTCAATACTTTATGTTAAACAAGTGAATGTGCACATAGAACGCAAAATAAAACAGGGGTACACACAGTCTTGACTCTTAGATAAATTTTTTCCGAAGTAGAGAGGACCAGATGTATATTCCAGGAGCAGGGGATGATAAAAAAAGAGCTAATTTTAAGCAGCCACTTTTTAAGGAAAGAAAGTTGTTTCAAACTATTCTCAAGATGGAAGGGCAGTTCGATTTGAATGGAGTCCCTCCGTACTAATCAAAAGTCTAAGAATCCTCGCGAATGAAAATCAAAAAAAGGAGAAGGAAATTGGAGCGGAATTCCGCTTGCAATGCTGTAGTGGACTGTTTCAGCGCAATTCATGAAATGTTCAATTTTTTTCAAGCTCTACTCACAGATGGAGTATTTTTCTTGATAACGTTTCAAATCTTACAGTAAAACCGCTCAGTAACACACGGTGGGAGAGTAGAATTGAGGCCTTGTTGTCGTTGATGTACCATATTGAAGGAGTATATGATGCCTTATATGAAGCTTCTCAAGACCTGAAACTCGATGCATTTGGTAGGAACTCAGCCTTAGGACTTGATAAGAAACTACAAAGCTTTTCACCAAAAGTGGGTGAAAATCTATTGATTTCTGGTTGGCCCGAAAACTTATATCCTTAAGTCTTTGTGCTAAGTTCACTCCAGTCCAGAAGGAAAAGGAAAGAGATAGATTCACCCCAATATTGGACATCATAAAAAGCTCGTTTTTTTCTTAACAGCTTCAAACTTACAGTCTTAGATATCTCGACCAAGCGACCCCTAATTAACCAAAACAATTTTATTTGACACTTTTTATTAGATCCATCACGCTTTGCAAATCAGTCTTGACTTTTTGTAACGACTTAATCACCGTACTTGTTTCGTGCGGCATCTCGTGCCATGGTACTAAACAAAATAGAAACTTGAAGCTTTGCAGTCTCTTAGCAAGTCCTAAGGCGGAGTTCCTATCAAATGCATCGAGTTTCTGGTCTTGAGAAGCTTCATATAAGGCATCATATACTCTTTCAATATGGTACATCGCCGACAACAAGGCCTCAATTCTACTCTCCCACCGTGTGTTACTGAGCGGTTTGACTGTAAGATTTAAAACGTTATCAAGCAAAATACTCCATCTCTGCGTAGAACTTGAAAAAAATTGAACATTTCTTGAATTGCGCTGAAACAGTCTACTGCAGCATTGCAAGAGAGAGCAGCATCGTTAATTACTAGGTTAAGTGAGTGGTTTCCACACGGTACGTAAAAAGCACGGGGATTTAAATAACACATCCTCTTCTGAACTATAACATGCTTTCCTTTCATTGCAGAAGCTTCATCATATCCCTGGCCTCTCATGTTATTTAAGGAAATGTCTCGTGGCTGCAACTCTTTGGCAATACTTATGTGAGGCCTTCACCAGAAGAATTGGCAATAGGAATAAAAACCTAAAAAATGTTCCTTCAAACGTAAGCGTAGCAATAATTCTCGCCAAAACTGACAATTTTTCATATGGGTGGGGGACATGTGTCGTTATGCAGACGACAAAGTACATAGCGACGTATTTCCGGTCAATAGACATGATGAAAGAAATATGGTTTGATTATTTGAATGGTAAACATATAGCGACATGAATAAAAAAATTCAATAAATTGTTGTCATTTTGTAATAATAAGAATAACTGATAGAATATTTGCACTCTTCAAAAAACTATAGGCACTAGGAAATATAACCATAAATAAATGAAAATGAATTTGCCTTCCATTTACCTTACACACTCCATCACATTCTTAAAACTAAAATGCTTTTCTAGAAACGCAAAAACTGTTTAAGTCGCTTCTAAGCTCATTATTTTTAACATCGGCATATTTTTTGATACATTGTAAACTGTGTATGTTTCGTTCAGAAAAGAAATAATCTGCACAAAGTGTGTATGTATCGATGTCTAAACGCGTTTATAGAGACTGTTAAATTAACAATCAAAACTCATTTAAGCTGATAAGTATTAAATGGCATTATAGGTTAGATTTGTTTGGGTCCAGGCAGATTTTGTGACGTCACACTGCCGCAGCGTATTCCCTCCCACTTTCAGAGAAATCGTAGCTAAACAATTGCAGTGTGACCTCTTTGCCCTCACTTAATTATTTCATATTCAAAGTCTTAATCAAACCATACAGTAGGGAATTCTTTTCTCTTGGATTAAACACTTTTAATACAAGTCTTGTAGGATTAACCAATTTTCTTACAGTTAAATCTAAACAAAAATCTGCTTTACGAGAAAATGTGTCTACTTTAGTCTTCCCCCGTCCGCTCGACTGTAATATGGTCACCAATCAATTGTGTGTCTGTGATATAATATCTATTAATTTTGTGTGAGCTTGTGCGTATCAAAACGAGATTCAAACCAGAACCAATAGATGATAAGAGGGACTTAATGTAAATTTAGTCCTCGGCATTATTGAAGTGCTTCATTCAATTTATCATAACACTTGCCCTACGTAAACACGACTCTCCTTAAGAAATTTGATATTAGTGCCATAAAATCTCTAGCAACTGACGTGCATTGCACCAAGATGTAATATTCAAGCTGAGGCAATTTCATGGCTAAAAAATTACGCCAATTTTTGGGCGATATAAATCGGTTTTGGAGGCTCTGCAATTAGCTTATAATTTTTGTCTTGATTAAATCACATAGCGCCCGGCGGTGGTCTCTCCCTCCAACACAGAGTGCACCTCTGAAACCCTTTGCCACAGAGGGCGTCCTTTGCTCAAGGCATCCCCGTCACTCGGCATCCTACGCGACCACTTACCCGAAGAGACCCATGATTAAACGAAGCGCTTTACAGGAGGTCTATCGATTCAGCTTGATTGTGTTGAAGTTTTTCGCACCGGCAAATCAGATTGTGAATTCATAATCTGGATTGAGATATCTTATTCCGCTGACAATGTCCATGATGAAAATGCTGTTCCACTGACAATCGGGGCATTAAATCCGTACCCTAGATTGTAAACTGGGTATTTTCACTTGAGAAATAACATAATGGGTTTGGATTTGCCAGGTCGTGAGATGCATTTATAAATTTTGCTGTTCCGAAGTTTTCAATTAGACAAATCCAATTTTATGAATCAGTTTTGATAAACTTCTTTATTCCACTGATAAATTCTATATCCTGTTTGAAGAATCTGGCATATCATTGGAAAACTCTTTCAAGAAATACTCGTGAGAAATAATGCGAGTTTCTTTGGTACGTCTATAGAGATTTTCATTTTTCGTTATTTACTTGTATGTTTCCGATTTTTTTTTCGCCGACTTTTGTTGATATTTGGGCTTAATTTCTTTATTTATCTTGCTGGTATTAATTTGCTAAAAATTTTGCCTTTCTTACATATCTTCAAATATTCATTTTATCAGTTTCTAGGAGAGGGGGGATAGGGTTAGGCCAAGGAAGGAATATTGAGCAAATGCCATTCAACGCTAACACACAAAAAAATTACTTAGTTAACTACTAGATAATGTGTATTTCAAAAATACTACCACAAGCTGAAATTGAGCCAAAATTCGCTTCAACTACTACAATTGCTACAGATACTGCTACTAACAGTAACAACAACTCATGTTCATGACACGCCCTCCCTCCCTCCACTCATGAACGTCCTGAATTTCACTGATCATAGATGGATGGCAAAAAGCCCAATTTTTGTATTATTCTATTACAAAGCACTATTTAAATTTTTGCATCTTCACTGCATCCATCATCTTTACTAATAGTTCTAATCAGAGAAGTTAGCTATTTACTTGGTCGATTATCACGTTATCTTAGATCACCTCTTAATTTTTGTTTATCTCTAGTTTTGACACCTTTTTTTTTTGGATTTTCTAATCTATTCTCACACCCTGAAGCCACAAAACTCCCAAAATTCGTTAAGTTTTTATCTAGGACGTTCAGCTCATCTGCATAATCATTCTTTAAGCTGAATCAAAATGCCGGTTCATAGACTAAAAGACTCCAGACAAAAGAGGTCTGAAGGCAGCATTACGACAATGCTCCATGATGCTCCGACAAGTACAGAAAATATTATGTAAACAGTTGATCTGAATGACTATTTCATTAAATGTATGTTTAAATGAAACTGGCTAAACAAAGCAGAAAGCAGCAGGCATATATGAAAATAAATTACACAGCAAACAAAAATAGAAAAAAAACCAGAGCTTTGAACTTAGGAACGACATACCGATTCTGGCAGGGGTTGATTGGGGCGCGTAGATGAATAATTAGCCTGAAATTGATTCATTATTATAAGATATATTATTGCACACTATGGTTACTAATCCTTCAAAGTTGTTGCACTTCTATTAGCTTAAATTATTGTTATAATCATAGGTACACATAGGTTTGATCATTATTGGGTGAGGGAGCTCTTTTCACAGATTTTTTTCTCGTGGTACGGAGGTCAAAACTAAAAAATAGTGCATTAATGGAACCACCAATTTTAACTTTCTTCAGAGAAGGTTTCCTTAGGACCAATCCTACAGGATAGTTAGCCCTTCCCTCCCTCTGTACACACGCATGCAATCCACTAGATAGTCAAAAAAAAAATCGATTTTTCCTGATATACAGAAAACTTGAAATTTTTTTGGACCAAAAATGAAAGTGTGAGACGTAGATGTTATAGAAAGTTGTCCTTGAATAGTTATAAAGTCAATGATTACTCTATGATTTCATTAATATTATCGTATTTCGATCTTTTGAAAAAATACCTTTTTTGGGGAGTATTTTCATTGAAAATATTTGTTTTTGGGATTTTCATTGGCAAACTGAAAAAATCTGCCCCTTCCCTCGATATTGAAAAAAAATTCTCCTTCTATGATCTAATATTTAAAAAATGAGGAAAAAAACTTTAATTATAGATAATAAACCAAACAAATTTAAAAATTCGTAAATTTCGGAGCCACCAATTAGATGCTTCCCATAGGTTTTCAACGCTAGAAAAAATAACAACAAGGTGCAATATAAAAAAAAAAACAACAAAACAAAACACAAACAAAAAACAAACTAGAAAATCGATGTTAAAAGAATATATTTATCCTCTCATAGAAAGAAAGAAGGAGAAATATTAAAAATTAGCCTAGTCACATTCAAGTCATTGTCACTTAAGACTGGTGTCATGGCTAACATTTTCAACAGTTTGTACTCCTCAAAAAGTTCAAGATTCCGAAATGTTGGTCATATATAGTATCGAATTTATCGGCAATTTTAAACTTACTATTCAAACTTATAATTTCGTTTGTTATTCATTGATTACTTTTCGTAATCTAGGTTACATTCACAATGTAACTAGTCAAATTTTACAAGCCGCATTGTTGCAAGAAACATATCCCCCGATCTTTTCGATTGTATATTAGAATAATTAAATGTAAAAATGCTAGCCCAAAGCTTATAATAACATTTTGATTTCTTGCGATAATTTTGGTCTGATCCCAAGACACATCAGGACGCCTTGTAGGCCCTGAGGTATAAATACATAATATATAATACATATTGACTATATTTAACGATTCTATTTATTTTCAGTCTAAATCATGAATATATGATTACGAGTGTAGATGGTACAGGTCATCTCAGGTGTTTCAAAATTTTTTTTTAATGCTTGTTTTCTAAGGCAAAACTCCGTATCTATGTAAATATGGCAAACTACTGTCGAATGCCTTAATTTTGGTCCCCTTTTACAAAACCCACACCAACTCAAATGGTAATAACCAAATTAAAAATTGGAAACTGATAAACTCTGGTACTTTTAAGAAAAAATCCGAGTATTTTATAGCTTAATCAATATTTATTCAATTATTTATCAAATCAATTATTTATCAACATTTATTTACGCATATAGTAAAATTCTAAATTAACACTTTACTTAGTCTAAAAATTTTTAAGAGGTTTTCGCCAACTTTAGCGTAATTAATCTTCAGGCCAACTATTTCTACGAAGGTAAAGCTCTTTGTCAAATCTCCACACAATAGTTAAAATAATAAAACAAATAAAAGAATGGAAAAAAAGAAAAGAATAATGAGCGTTGAGAGAAACTCAGTTTAACACTAATCCTACTAGCTTTATGAACCCAGAAAAGATAAAGAATATTGAAAAAAAAACTGACCTGTCTGCGGCCTTGTAAAGGTTCAATTTCGTCATCAACTCCAACCTGGAAAAAAAATTAGGACGATTAGGCGAGAATGATGGACAGGGAATAAGCCGACAGGATAAAAAAGGATATGAGAGAGATTGAGGGGGGGGGAGAGAATTTTCTCAAAAGTCTAAAATAACCACCTTAAAATTACAATACTCAGGTAACTGCATTTAGTTTTAAAAAAAGAGCGAGATAAAAAAAACTCATGAATCGTATAAACAGCAGGATTACTATACAGAGATTCCGAGAATATTAGGGCCATGGCTTCAGAATAACTCTAATTATAATTTTGAACTATTAAAGTTGATCCAATTGAGTTCAAACCTATCCTATAAGGTGATGGTAGTAGTATCCTCTTTTATGGTCCCATGTCAGTCCTATCCCTGGATTCCACGACAGGCCTAGCTTTAAACGCAGCCCTACCCAGTCTTTCCGACCACAACCTGCAGGTGTTTGGTAAGTCACAGGGAACTAAGAGACACACGTGCATGTTACATCACAGGGAATGTTTTTTTTTTCTATGTCTGCTATGATTAAAAAACCTACGAGGAGACCCACCAAGTCGTAATTTCTAGAATTGTTACATCATAGTTTCTTACGTTAAAATGTTACGTCGTGTTTAAATACCTAATTTTTTTTTTAACCTACGAGCGTCAGGCCTTCTTTATCCCCCCGGATTTCCTTTAAAAAATCTCCAGGGGCTTGTTTACTTCAAAATTTCCAAGATTGTTATGCGATAGTTTCTCTGATTCTTTAAAAAAAACCACATGGCTTCGTTAATTAAGGATTTCTTTGACTGTTAAATAAATAGAGAATGTTTATGATTTCTTCGAATGTTACATAATAGGGTTTGGTTTGTTACGTAATAGGGTTTGTTAGAGTCCACTAGTCAAGCAGGGAATGTTTTTAAAGATATTTTCCTTCAATATGTTAACTGATTTTGCTCATGGAACTTAGTTGCGTGCTAATTTTTGTTCATGAAACTTGTCGTTTCCTAATTTTTGTTGGTGAAAGTTGTTGCATGTGGAGTATTCTCTTCGTAAAAATTTTACTTTGATGTTTTCTCCTCGTGAAACTGATTTTGCTCATGGAACGTGTTGCTTGCTGATTTTTGTTCGCGAACATGTTGCATGTGATTTTCCTCTTGTACATTGATTTTTCTCCTCCTGAAACTGACTTATTTCACGGAATTTGTTGCCTGCTCATTGTTGTTAACGGAACTTGTTTATTCCTATTTTGTTTGTTAAACTTGTTGCATGTTGATTATTTTCCTTCATAAACTCATACATAAATTTTGTTTTCTCCCCTTGAAATTGATTTTGCTCAAGAAACTTGTTGCTTGCTGATTTGTTTTTGTGAAACTGGTTGTATGTTGATTTTTCTCTTCGTGAAACTTGTGCATTGATTTTCTCCACCTAAAACTGATATTGTTCATTTAACTTGTAGCGTGCTGAATTTTGTTAATAGAACCAGTCGTGTGCTAACTTTTGTTGGTGAAACTTGTTGCATGTGGATTATTCTCTTCATGAAACTTGTACATAGATTTTTTCTCCTCTCGAAACTAATTTTGCTCAAAAAATTTGTTGCGAGCCGATTTTTGTTCGTGAAATTTGTTGCGTGTACATTTTACTCTTCGTGAAACTTGTACATTAATTTTTTTTCCTCCTGAAAGTGATTCAGCTCATAGAACTTGTTGCGTGCTGATTATTGTCCACGGAAGTTGTTGTGTGCTTATTTTTGTTCGTGAAACTTGTTGCATGTTAACTTTTCCTTCATGAAACTTGTGCATTGATTTTGTCTCCTAGTGAAACTGATTTTGTTCATGGAACCTCCTGCATATTGCTTTTTCATTAATCGAACTCGTTGTATGCTGATTTTTGTTCGTGAAACGTGTTGCATGTTGATTTTTTTCTCTTTTTGAAACTTGTAAATTGATTTTCACTCTTGGTAAAAACTGATTTCATTCATGGAACTTGTTGCCTGCTGAATTTTTTTTGTTCAAGGAATTTGTTGCGTGCTGATTCACCTCGTAAAACTGATTTTGCTCATGAAACTTGTTACGTGCTGATTTTTGTTCTTGGACTTTGCTGCGTGCTGATTTTGTTGGTAAAAATTTTTGCATGTTGATTTTTCTCTTCAAGAGACCTGAACATTGATTTTTCTCCTCGCGAGACTGATTTTTGTTCATGGAACTTGTTCTACACTGATTTTTGTTCGTGGAACTTATCGCGTTCTGATTTTTTCGTCAAACTTGTTATATATTGATTTGTCTCTTCGCGAAATTTGTACATTGATTTTTGTCTTCACAAAACTGATTTTGTTCATGGAATTTGTACTAGATTAGGTTAGGTTTGTGGAATGTATTAAGCGTGACGGAACCCACACCTAACCTACGCATGGTAGGTTAGGTTATGTTTTGTTAGATGACGTGGCATCCTTAATTTAAGGCATCTTTTAATGCACTAATAAAGGCGTCTGTTAGGCATAGGTTAAGTTAGGTTAAATGGCATCAACAAGAAATCAACACGCAACAAGTTCCATGAACAAAATCATTTTCACGAGGACAAAAATGAATGTACAAGTTTCACGGAAGGAAAAATCAATATATAACAAGTTTCACGAAAAATAAGAACGCAACAAGTTCCACAAAAAAATCAGCATGCAGCAAGTTCCATGAACAAAAACCAGTTTCACGAGGAGAAAAACAATATAAAAGTTTCACAAAGAGGAAAATATACATAAAACAAGTTTCACGAAAAAAATCATCACGCAGCTAGGTTCACGAGCAAGAATCAGCACTTAACAATTTTCGTGACCAGAATCAGTTTCACGCGGTGAAAAAATAAACATATAACTTTCACAAAATGGAAAAATCAATATACAACAAGTTTCACGAATCAAAATCAGCACGCATTAAGTTCCACGAACAAAAAATCATCATGCTAGACGTTCTATGAACGAAATCAGTTTCACGAGTATAGAAAATCAATGTAAAAGTTTCACGAAGAGAAAAATCAACATGCAACAAGCTACACGAACAAGAATCAGCAGGTAAAAGGTTCCATGAACAAAATTAGTTTCGCGAGGTAAATAATCAATGTACAAATTTTACGAAGAGAAAAATCAACACCCAAAAAGTTTTGCTAACAAAAATCAGCACAAACAAGTTCCAAGAACAAAACATCAGCCCGCAACAGCTCCATGAGCAAAATCAGTTTCACGAAGAGATACAATCAATGTACAAGTTTCACGAAAAGGAAAGTCCAAAAGCATCAAGTTTCACGAACAAAAATCAGGACACGATAAGTTCCCTGAACAAAAATCAGCCCGCAACAGGTTTCGTGAAAAAATCAGTTTCACGTGGATAAAAATCGATCTATAAGTTTGAAATTGAGAAAAAGTGAATATGCTAAAAGTTTCTCGAACAAGAAAAGTGCACACAATAAATTCCGGGAACGAAAAATCAACACGCAAGAATTTCCATGAACAAAATCAGTTTCAAAAGGGACGAATATCAATATACAGTTTCACGAAAAGAAAAATCACCATGCAACAAGTTTCACGAACAAGAATCAGCACGCAGCAAGATCCATGATCAAAAACCCAACACATAACAAATTCCATGAACAAAATCAGTTTTACAAGGAGAAAAATCAGTGTACAAGTTTCAAGAAGAGAAAAATTAACATGCAAAAAGTTTCACGAACAAAAATCAGCACGCTCAAGTTCTATGAATAATGTCAGTTGCACGTGGAGAATAATGAGTGCATAGGTTTCACAATGAGAAAAATCATTATGTAAGAACTTTCAGAAACGTTTGAAAAAAACCATTAGGTGTGAGAATATGTGCAGAAGCTTGTTGTCGGGGATTGGTACACCATGACACACCGACCTCTTATGATATCGTTTCTTGTGTAAACGAATATTTTTGCAGGAAAATGCTTGAAAAATGTCATATATGTGATAATACTTGCTAGATTGTGTCATGTGTCAGCTATTGAGTGTCATGGGCTGGGAGTAGTCATGGAACATCGCTATCTAGCAATGAAAAGGCAAATTTCCGCTGTTCGAACAGATACAATGGTCATTTTTTCAGTTTATTAAATAAATAAAAAAAAAGTTTTTTTAGCTGAAAGTAAGAAGCAACATTAAAACTTAAAACGAACAGAAATTACTTCGTATATGAAAGAGGCTGCTTCCTCATCAACGCCCCGGTCTTTACGCTAAAGTTTGACTCTTTCTCTAAACTCTTCTTTTTAAAACAGTAAAAAACTTTAGTGTAAAGAGCGGGGTGTTGATGAAGAGGCAGCCCCTTTCATATACGAAGTAATTTCTGTTCGTTTTAAGTTTTAATGTCGCTCCTTACTTTCAGCTAAAAAAACTAGTTTGTTTTTTTAATTACTGAACGTTTTTGAATCAATACATATTTTGATTTTGGCTCTCCGCAGAGGAATAACTAAAACGAAACTAAAAAAAAAGCGGGAGAGGAAGCCTAGTTGCCCTCCGATTTTTTGGTTACTTAAAAAGGCAACTAGAACTTTCAATTTCTTACGAATGTTTTTATTAGTAAAAGATATACGTAACTTATCAATTAGCTTACGTAACGAACTTTTGTATTCTCATGTTTTTATTACATATATGAGGGGGTTCACCCCCTCGTCAGTACCTCGCTCTTTACATTAAAGCTTAAATTTTGTCCCAATTCATTAAGAATGACCCCTGAATCACAAATGCCGTAGAATAAATAGTTGAAATTACTTTAGCGTAAAGAGCGAGGTATTAGGAGGAGATGAGCCCCTCATATACGTAATAATTTCTGTTCGTTTAAGTTTTAATGCTGCTCCTTACTTCCAGTTGAAAAAACTTTTTCATATTAATTTTTTCATTGTTTGTTTTTAATAATGTTAGAAAATCCTGCGCTCCCTTCATGGAAATGTTCTTCCCCCCTGACAAAGTCCACAATGGAAAGTTTCCCCAACATATCCCCCTCCCCAACCATAAAATCCCCCTGGAAACGTCTGTACATTTCCCAATAACCATAACTGTATGTTAGTACTAGTCACAGTTTGTAACTTGTAGCCCCTCCCATGGGGACTGTGGGGGAGTAAGTCGTCCCCAAAGACATAGTTATAAGGCTTTTCGACTACGCTCAATAAAATGGCTATCTCAGAATTTTAATCCGTTGACTTTGGGAAAATAATTAGCGTGGGAGGGGGCCGAGGTGCCCTCCAATTTATTTGTCACTTAAAAAGGGCACTAGAACTTTTCAATTCCGTTAGAATGAGCCCTCTCACAACATTCTAGGACCACTGGGTCGATACGATCACCCCTGGGGAAAAAACTAAACAAACAAACAAATAAAAACGCATCCGTGTCTGCCTTATGGCAAAGAATACAAATTCCACATTTTTGTAGATAGAAACTTACACAATAGGGTTCTCTGATACGCTGATTCTGATAGTGAGATTTTAGTTGTGATTCTATAACTTTTAGGGGTGTTTCCCCCTATTTCTAAAATAAGGCAAATTTTCTCAGGCTCGTAACTTTTGATGGGTATGACTAAACTTGATGAAACTTATATATTTAAAATCAGGATTAAAATGCGATTCTTTTGATGTAGCTATTGGTATCAAAATACGATTTTTTCGATTTTTGGTTACAATTGAGCCGGGTCGCTCCTTACTACAGTTCGTTACCACAAACTGTTTGATAAGTTTGTTTTTGTCGGAAAATGTTGAGAAGCCCTTAGGTGTTATAATCTGTACATGAAGGGTGTCATTGGGGGAAGATGGCCGGTAAACTGTTCGACCCTTGTCCTCAAATCCTTAACACTAATTAACAACTTTTTTCTCGTCTTCAAACTTGTATATCTATTTTTCTCCACGTGAAACTGATTTTGTTAATGGAACTTGTTGCGTGCTGATTTTTGTTTAGGGAACTTCTTGTGTGTTAATTTTTTGTTCGTGAAACTTGTTGCAAGTTGACTTCCTTCTTCGTGAAACTTATACATTGATTGTTTCTCCTCGTCAAACTGATTTTGCTCATAGAACTTGGTGCGGGCTGATGGTTTGTTCGTGGAACTTATTTTGAACTGATTTTTGTTCGCAAAACTTTTTGCGTGTTGATTTTTCTCTTCGTAGATCTTGATTTTTCCTTTTTGTGAAAGTTGTACGTTTATTTTTTCACCTCATGAAACTGATTTTGTTCACGATAATTGTTAAGTGCTGATGTTTGTGAAACTTGTTGTATGGATATTTTCCTTTTCGTTAAACTTGTATATTGTTTTTCTCCTCGTGAAACTGATTTTTGTTCATGGAGATTATTGAATTCTGATTTTTTCGTGAAATTTGTTACATATTGATTTTTCTCTGCATGAAATTTGTACATTCATTTTTGTCCTCGTGAAAATGATTTTGTTCATGAAACTTGTTGCAGATTGATTTTTTGTTGATGTCATCCGACCTAACTTAGGCTCTGTCTAAAAGATGCCTAAATTAGTGCCTTAACGATGCCTTAACTTAAGGATGCCGCATCATCTAACCAAACGTAACCTAACCTACCATGGGTAGATTAGGTGTGGGTTCCCTCACGCTTGGTAAAGTCCCCCCAACCTAACCTAATCTAGTACAAAATCAATGAACAAAATCAGTTTCCCGAAGACAAAAATCAATGTGCAAGTTTCACGCAGAGACAAATCAATATGCAACAAGTTTCACGAGAAAATCAGAACGCGACAATTTCCACGAACAAAAATCAGCGTACAACAAGTTCCATGAACAAAAATCAGTTTCACGAGGAGAAATATCAATGTACAAGTTTCGCAAAGAGAAAAATCAACATGCACCCATTTTGATAAACAGAACGCAGCAAAGTCCAAGAACAAAAGTCAACATGCAACGAGTTTCACGAGCAAAATCAGTTTTACGTGGTGAAAAAATAAATGTACAACTTTCACAAAAAGAAAAATTGGTATGCAATAAGTTTCACGAGCAAAAATCAGCACGCAGCAAGTTCCGTGAACAAAAATCAGCAGGCAACAAGTTCCATGAACAAAATATTTTCACGAAGAGAGCAAATCAATTTAAAAGTTTCACAAAGAGATAATATCGACAGGCAACACGTTTCACGAACAAAAATCAGCATACAACGATTTCCACAAACGAAAAGTCAACATACAGGAAGTTCAAAGAACAAAACCAGTTTCACGAGGAGAAAAAATCAATGCAAAAGTTCCATGAAGGAAAAACCAACATGCAAAAAGTTTCACGAACAACAATAAGCACACACCAACTTCCATTAACAATAATCAGCACGCAACAAGTTCCGTGAACTGAATGTCTTTCAGGAGGAGAAAAATCAATGTACAAGTTTCACAAAGAGAAAAATCAAGACGCAACAAATTTCACGAAAAAAATCGGCAAGCAACAAATTTCATAAGCAAAATCAGTTTCGAGAAGGGAAAAATCAATATAAAAGTTTCACGAAGAGAATAATCCACATGCAAAAAGTTTCACCAACAAGAATTAGCACATGACAAGGTCAACAAACGAAAATCAGCACGCAACAAGTTACATGAAGAGAATCAGTTTTATGTGGAGAACAACCAATGTACAAGTTTCACGAAGAGAAAAATCAACATGCAACAGGTTTCACAAAAACAAATCAGCAAGCAACAAGTTCAACAAAATTAGTTCCACGAGGAGAAAACATCAATGTAAAAGTTTCACGAAGAGAATAATCCACATGCAACAACTTTCACCAAGAAAAATTAGCAAACGACAAGTTTCATGAACAAAAATCACCATACAAAAAGTTCCACGAACAAAAAAATCAGCATGCAACTGGTTCCATGAACAAAATCAGTTTCAAGAGGAGGAAAAACTAATGTACAGTTTTATGAAGAAAAAATCCACATACAACAAGTTTTACGAACAAATATAGGCATCAACAAGTTCCGAGGAAAAAAATTTCAGAAGGAGAAAAATCAATGTACAAGTTTCAAAAAGAGAAAAATTAACATGCAACAAGTTTCACGAACAAAAATCAGCAAAAAAAGGTTCCATGAGCAAAATCAGTTTCAAAAGGATATAACATCAATGTAAAAGATTCAGGAAGAGAAAACTCCACATGCAACAACTTTCACCAACAAAAATTAGAAAACAATAAGTTCCATGAAAAAAAATCAGCACGCAACTAAGTTATATGGAAAAAATCAGTTCCACGAGGATAAAAATAAATGAATAGATTTCACGAAGAGAAAACACAATATACAAGAAGTTTCACGAATAAAAAAAGAATCAGCACATGATAATTTCTAGGAACGAAAAATCAACATATAAGAAGCTCCATGAACAAAATCAGTTTCACGAGGTGAGAAAATCAATGTACAAGTATAACGAAGAGAAAAATCAACCTACAACAAGTTTCACGAACAAGAGCAAGCACGCAGAAAGTTCCATGAACAAAAACACGCAACAGCTTCCATGGACAAAATCAGTGTCACGAGGAGAAAAATCAACGTAAAGAAAAATCAGCTTGCAAGAAGTTTCACAAACAAAAATTAGCAGGCAACGAGCTCCATGAAAAAAATCAGTTTCAGGTGGAGAAAGATATATTTATAAGGTTCACGATGAGAAAAAATCAACAAAAAAGAAGTTTCACGAAAAAAAAAAATCAGCAAGCTATAAGTTCCGGAAACTAAAAACCAACAGGCAAGAAGTTCCATAAACAAAATCGGTTTCAAGAGGAGAAAAATCAGTGTATGAGCTTCAGGATGAGAAAAAATAAATATGTAAAAAGTTTGACGAATAAAAAAAATCAACCCGCAATAAGTTCCGGGAACGAAAAATCAAACCGCAAGATTCAATCAGTTTCGCGAGAAAAAAAACCAATGTACAACTTTCTCGAAGAGGAAAATCAACAAGCAACAAGTTTCACGATAAAGAATCAGCACACAGCAAGTGCCATGAAAGCAAAATCAACATGCAACAAGTTCCATGAAAAAAATAAGTTTCACGAAGAGAAAAATCAATGTACAATTTTCATGATGAGAAAAATCAACAGGCAACAGGCTTCTCGAACGAAAATCAGCAGGCAGTAAGTTGTAAGAACAAAAAATCACAAAATCAATTTCATGTGGAGAAAAATCAATGTACAAATTTCACGATGAGAAAAATAAAGATGCAAGAAGTTTCAAAATCAAAGAAAAGTCAGCATACAGTTAGTTCCAGGAACGAAAAATCGACACGTAAGAAAGTTCCATGAACAAAAATCAGTTTCACGAGGTGAGAAAATCAATTTACAAGTTTCATAAAGAGAAAAATCAACCCGCAATAAGTTTCACGTACAAGAATCAGCAGGCCACAAGTTCCATGAATAAAATCGGTTTCACGAGACGAAAAATCAAAGTAAAAGTTTCACGAAGAGAAAAATCAAAATGCAATAAGTTTCATGAACAGAAATTAGCAGGCAACAAGTTCCATGAACAAAATCAGTCTCAGGTGAAGAAAAGTCAATAATCAATATGTGAGTTTCATAACGAGAAAAAATCAATATGCAATAAGTTTCACGAAAAAAATCAGCAAGCAATAGGTTCCAGGAACTAAAAATCAACAGCCAAGAAGTTCCATGAACAAAATCAGTTTCACGAGGAGAAAAATCAATGTATAAGTTTCACGACGAGAAAAAATAAATATGTAAGAAGTTTCACGAATAAAAAAAATCAGAACGCAATAAGTTCTGGGAACTAGAAATCAAAACGCAAGAAGTTCCATGAACAAAATCAGTTTCACGAGGAAAAAAAAACAGTGTACAACTTTCTTGAAAAGGAAAATCAAAACTTGAAAAGGAAAATCAAGTTTCACGAACAAGAATCAGCACACAACAAGTTCCATGAACAAAAAATCAACGTGCAACAAGTCCCATGAACAAAGTCAGTTTAACGAGGAAAAAACAATGTACAAGTTTCACGATGAGAAAAATCAACATGCAACAGTGTTTCACAAACAAAAATCAGCACACAATATGTTCTACGAACGAAAAAAGTCAACAAGCAACACGTTCCTTGAACAAAATATGTTTCACGAGGAGAATAATCACTGTACAAGTTTCACAAAGAGAAAAATCAAGGTATAGAGAGTTTCAAGAAAAACAAGAATGCAAGAATTTCCACGAAAGAACATCAGCACGCAACAAGCTCCATGAACAAAATTAGTTTAACGAGGAGAAAAATCAATGACTCAGAGTCATAATTGTGTGTGTTCCTTTCATTCATAAGTTTGTCAGTATCAGTTGATTGCCAATTGATTATATTTCTATGTTGATTTTACCCCATCCTTGCCAGCGGTCGGATGTTGATTAAGTTCTTGAACATCCCTTAATTTTTCGATATATTTTATATTTTTTTCTCCTTCATATGCAGTTGTCATTACAAGTTGATTGCCGCTTGCTTACATTTTTCTGTCTAAAATATGTATTTCAGTGCTTTTTATATCCATGTTATTCCATTTTCTTTGTTTTGTTTTTCTCTTTCAGAGTTAAAAAAAAAGTTCCTACGGGTGTGTGTATTTTTCATGGCTTTTGCTTCACTTCAAGATATGGCCTTGTCCCCTGGAAACTATTAGGTAAGTAATGAGTTCCTATTCTTCATCCCGGGGCTAATCACTTCTTCATTACCAAAAAATTATAACCGGTTAAAACAACTAGAGAATTCTTTTTTGGATTTAGAGAAAATTTTTGATGATAAAATAAGTAATGAAGATGATTTGCCGTTATTTAGTGAAAGTAATTATCCTAGAAGTAAATATGTTGATTTATTAGATTTGACGAAGGGACGCTCTGAATCTCAGTTCTCTGTGCTTCAACTTAACTGTCAAGGATTATGTTCATCGTTTATGGAAATAACTTCAATGTGCCACCAACTGCAACCCGACATAATTGGATTATGTGAGACATTCCTTACAGGACAAACGGATAGCCTCCTAGATATCCCAGGCTATAGATCAAATTTTCTACATAGAAAAGAAGCTCACAGAGGAGGATTAGCTATTTATGCGAGGAATGAATATGCTGTGCATATTAACAACCTACTGAGCCGGAATGTTGAAGGCATTTTTGAATCACTTTTCCTTGAGCTATATGGGCCTTCTAAGAAAAAGACATTGATTGGAGAAACATATCGCTCACCCTCTGGTTCTGTTTCTGCTTTTATGGATATACTAACTCAGATTTTACAGCTGATAGGAAACCAGAACCAAGATGTGATCATCATGGGTGATTTTAACATTAATCTAGCCTTTCCTCTAAGAAATAGCTCAGTGGATCTTCTCACTATTATGTCTGGGTCTAATCTTTACCCTTCAATTACAATTCCAACCAGAGTAACAGAAAGTACACACTCACTCATTGACAACATTTTTTCTACATTACATCCGGTGAAGGTATCAGTCATCACAAGTGACACATCTGATCATTTTCCTATACACACTGTCTTCAACACAGCGAGGATGCCAACTCCACTCGTAAGGACTAACCAGGGTCTACAAGTAATTAAGCTTAAAGAGGAGAATCTTAAACTGTTAAATGATGAGTTAAAAAAAAGTTTCTTGGGACAGTGTCCTAGCAAAAAAAGATGTGAATGATAGTTTTGAAATTTTCTACAATGTGGCTGTAGCTGCATCTAAGCATGCTGTTTTAAAGAGAAACCAAGAAACCGTGGAAGAAAAAATACACCAATATGTCCATGGGTTACCGAAAGCTTACTCATATGCATAAATAAGAAAAATAAGTTATGGGCAAATTACAGAAACCACCCAAACCGAGAAAACCTAGAGAGATATGAGACGTATAAAAAATGCCTTCATTCAGTTCTGAGGAAAGCAAAAAGAATTTATGTGAATAATAAAATATCGGAAAGTGGGAAGGATGGACGAAAAGTCTGGAAGGTCATAAATTCGATTTTGCGACCAAATGATAAGAGGCTGTTACGGAAGCCACTCAGGTTGCAAAAGAACTCAGTACATTTTTCGCAAGGATAGGAGGAATTATATCTAATTCTGCGAAAAGTCCCCACAAACCCTACAAGCATTACCTTGGCTCAGCATGCACCAAATCAATGGCAATAATTCCTTTGACATCAATTCAAGTAGAACTAATTGTGAAGACCTTGAAAGGCACATCAGCATCTGGATTTGACCGGATACACACGAAAGCCCTGAAAGCAATCCTCCCTTCTATCCTAGAGCCATTAACTTATTTGATAAACCTGTCTCTAAGAAGTGGTGTTTTTCCCTCGATACTAAAAAAAGCAAGAATAATCCCTCTGCATAAAGGTGGCCCTCAAGACGATCCATCAAATTTCCGACCCATATCCGTATTATCTGTTTTTTAAAAAGTTTTTGAAAAACCCTTACAAAGACTACTTTACCAGTTTCTCGAAAAAAAAAGGATTTTATAATAGTCGTCAATTCGGCTTCAGACCTGGTCATTCAACAGAAGATGCTCTGGCATCCTTAAGCTTATTCATCAACAGAACACTTGACTCAGGTCTTCTGCCAGCTGCTATATTGATTGACATAAAGAAGGCATTTGACAGTATGGATCATACAATCTTGCTGGGAAAGCTGCAACATATTGGAGTGAGAGGGATAGCCCTTCAATGGTTTGAATCTTACCTTCAAAATAGGTGCATCTACATTGGTGATGACCCAAGGAACGACACTACTGTGAAATTTGGTGTGCCCCAAGGATCAATCCTCGGTCCTCTTTTGTTTTTAGTCCATGTAAATGACCTAACTCGTGTCCTTAATCCGAATCATGACGACCAAAAATACTGTAACCTATGCTTTGATCAAACATCTGAGAACATTACTAACGAGCAAGATGAACTTATAGCATTCGCTGATGACACTACAATGACCTGCTGCGGACTCGATATGCCTTCACTCCAGCGGAAGCTTGAAAACATCATAGAAGAGGCCTATCTATGGATGGATGCCAACAAACTTGTCATCAATGTAGAAAAATCTTGCGTTCTACTATTTTCTAGGGTAGGAACCATTCACCCAGAAATAACAGGAATTATGACGTCTCGTGGAAAGGTTCAACGACCAGTAAATGGATGTGCAAAATATTTAGGAGTAATAGTAGATGAAAACCTTTCTTTCCTTCCTCACATCCATGCTGTAGAATTAAAGCTTTCAAGGAATCTGGGTATCATGAAGAAACTGAAGCAAACATTCCCACGCAAAACCCTTACCCTTCTCTACAATGCACTCATTAGACCCCACTTACAGTATTGCGCAATGGTATGGCAATCGACATTCAAATCCCATCTGAAAAAACTGGATTCAATCCACAAGAATGCCTTGAAGATCATCAAACACACAGAAGATTATCTCTCGCTGAAATCGCTGTTTGAGCTTTCCTGCTTGGTTTTTGCTTTCAGATTCCTCTCCGGCTTGCTTCCACCGCCTTTTAGGAATCTATTCCGTTTGGTATCCGAACAGCGTCTTCCAATTACAAGACTATCTGCACAGATACATATTCGACATACGCCAACAGTGAGGTCGGATTTTTCACCTGACATCGTCTGTGCTAAGGCTTACAATACCCTACCGCTTGAACTGAGAGGTAGGAGCTCCCTTGGTCCTTTCAAAAAGAGAATAAAAAATTATCTTGTTTTAAATTAGTTTAGTTGAATATAGAATCTAATTAGAATAGTGATTCTAGTTATTATTGAGTTTTTTTGTGGGGGTTGGAGTGAATTGCTCCTGGATGAAGAGGTGGGGACTTGCAAGGATGTTTTTTGGTAGGGGCCATGGTTGTATCGAGAAGTGGAGGGAGAGCCACAGTGCGTATTTATTTTTGAGGTGATATGGGACTCAGCATGCAGTTTTTGCATAGAGATGAGAGATTATGTATGTTATGACTGATATAATTTTTTTTAATAAACCCGAATGAACTGAACTGAATGTACAAGTTTCACGAAAAGAAAAATAAATACGCAGCGACTTCCACAAAAAAAAAAACAGGGCACAATAGGTTCCACAAAGAAAAATTACACAACAAGGTTCATGAACAAAATCAGTTTCATGATGAGAAAAATAAATGTAGGCCTACAAGTTTCACGAAGAGAAAAAACTACATGGAACAAGTTTCATGTACAAAAATCCGCACGCAACAAGTTCCATGAACAAAAAGTCAAGACGCCATGAATCCATAAACAAAATCAGTTTTCTGAGGAGCATAATGAACATGCAACAAGTTTCACGAACTAAAATGAACATGAAACAAGTGTCACGAATAAAATCAGCACGCAACAAGTTTTAAGGATAGAAATCAGCGCACAACAAGCTCCATAAACCCAATCAACACGCAATTAGACACTACCAGTTCCATGAACAAAATCAGTTTTGTGAGGAGAAAAATGAAAACGCAACAAGTTTCACGAGCTAAAATCAACATGTAACAAGTTTCACGAACAAAAATCCGCACGCAACAAGTTCAAATGAAAACAATGGTCTTTTTTCAGTTTCTAAATTTATTTTTGAGGAGAAAAGGCTTGAAAAAAAAACCAGGTGTGATAATTTATGCCAAAAGGTTGTTATTGGGGAGTAGTACGTTGTGCCACGCTGACCTCAAATGCTAGGAGTCACCAGAAGGAACGCAAATTGGGATTTTTTTTATTAAGTTTAATCCATAGGTATTTATGTAGACGAATATTTTTGCAGGAAAATGACCGAAAAATATCATATGTGAGATAATGCTTGCTGGAGGGTGTCATTTTTCAGCCATTGAATGTCATGGGCTAGGAATTGTCATAGAGCGTCGTAATCTAACAATGAAATGGCAAGTTTCCGTTGTTCAAACCAAAAACATTAGTCATTTTTTAGTTTATAATTGTTTTTTTTTGGGGGGGGGGGAATGTTGAAAAGCCCTTGGGTGTGATATGTGCACCGGTAGGGCGTTATCGGGGGGGTGGGGCTGGTACTTTGTGCCATACTGACCCTCCAATGCTAGGAGTTATCATAAGAAATGCTAAAGGGGATTTTTTAAATGATCAATTCTAGCTTAAACGAATATTTTTGCTGGAAAATGCTAAAAAAAACTGTTATACGTGTGCGCCAGATGGTGTAGTGTGCCATTTGTGGTTTGCCACAGTGTCATGAATTGTGATGGGTACAGCATGTTTTGGGGTGAAATACTAAAACATGAACCACTCAATTTAATGCGTCATTTTCAACAAGAAAATATTTGGAAAATGTCTTTGGAATAATCAGTGTTGTTAGAAGATGCCAGAAAGGCTGGTCATAGTGTGGCGCAATTATGTTAATTGAGATGGTGTATCACAGAGCGTTGGCTTGCGAAAACAAGAACCAATGGATTAAAATGCGTGACTTTTAACAAGAAAATACCTGGAAAATGTCTTAGGAAAGACGAGGGGGATGTTAAGGGGCGATAGAGGGGGTAGAAATAGTGTGGCACGGTGGTGACAATTGACATGGTGACGAGTGTTTGCTTACGAAAACATAAACTATTGGATTTAACGAATGATTTTTAGCGAGAAAATACCTGAAAATGTCTTAGGAATGATGAGATGAGAATTGACATGGTGCATCATAGAGGGATGGCTGGCGAAAACGTGAATCATTGGATTTAAATCCGATTTTTATCATGAAAATTTCTGGTAAAAATGTCTGGTAGGAATGATAATATTTATCACTCGGGGCCGTGGGGTTGCAACAAATAGCCATGGTGGTATGATACTTGGAATAACATGTTCTATACCTGAAATTAAAGTGGGAGGTGTTAAATAAATTTACCGGCGGTGGGGGGACCCAAATCTAACTCTTAGTTAAAAGAAATGAGGGATTTTCACTAGGACCTCACAGAAATACCTCTTAATATTTTTTAAATTTATCTTTAAGAGCAACCCTCCCCCCCCCTCCGTAATTGTTTTCTAGGTTGGGCTAGCGACCTATAATCACGGTGGCGTGAATATGCATAATCTTGGTTCAAAGAATCATGGAGTTTTGATTAAAAACTCTCAGAAATAGTTCTTCATGGAACTGAAATTTATCGCTATTAAAACTCCCCCTCCCTTTGGAAAAGGTTACTAAGACCCCCACCGTTCTTCAACTCATGGTTCTTTTTGCATATATTTTATCCTATGTCAGGTTTCAAATTTCGATTTTTCGTTTGATGAGTTTTAAGTGATTCTTCTGTGTTTTCACAATGCATAATAACTTTTTTTATTAATAAAATTTCTATGTAGAAAAGTCTCCCCCTCCCCCCCTAAAGTATTGGTTGCTAGAGGAGGGTCAGTCATTGAGTGTCAAAGGTTGGGAATCGAGAGAAAATAATACCAAGAAAAAAATGAACAAAATATATAATTAAGTCTCATGTCTTGTGCTCCCATTTTCCTATATTTTGAGCTAAATTAGATCATTCTCAAAAAAACATCTCTAAGAATTTTCTAAGAAGGAGTATTTTCCTATATTTTGAACAAGTTTAGATCATTCTCAAACAAAACATCTCTAGAAATTCCCTTAAAGGACCCTCTAAAATGCTAGGATTATATCACTAAGAAGCGTATAATCCCTTTCTCTGGGTTTATAATAACCTTCTAAAGCATTACTAAGCAAGCAGGTGCACTTCAGATATAACCTAACTCTAGTATATATAACAAAACTCTAGATACAACCAAACTTTTCCCCCTGCATATAAGATATTGCAGTCGTAGAAACAAGTAATTCATTTAATAATTCTAGTTGCACGAACAGGGAAATAACCAATTCCATTCTCCACGTGTGGAATTGGTTATTTCGTAGAATCTATTTCCTGAAACATAATATTAGAAAGGTTTTTATAGTCCAGCTGATCGGGGCACCATTCCATTGGAAGGAAATGGCCCTTTCGAATCCTAATGAGGACAAAAATCATTCGAATATAAAGGTTCCTTGAGAAAACACCTTGAAAGAAAAAGAAACACCCTGAAAGGAAAACATATTTTGAAAAAACAACAACAATGAAATCACTTAATGTCTTTGTAACACCCCACATGTGCGCTGCCGTTACGCTACATCTCACGTGTGCACTGTCACTACGTAACATCCCACGTATGCACTGCCATTACGTAACACCCCACGTGTAAGATTACGTCACAACCCACGTGTGCACTGTAATTGCGAAACACCCAACGTTTGCGCCGCCATTACGCGACATCTCAAGTGTGCGCTGTCATTACATAACACCCACGTATGCCTCGCGTCATTACGTAACGCCCCCGTGTGTGCTGTCATTACGTAGCACCCGCGTTTGTGCCACCATTACATAACTACCACGTGTGCACCATCCTCAGTTACGAGCAGAATTTCCACATGGGCCCCAAGCCTATCATGTCATGTGCGAATGCGTCATCCTAAACATTCCCCTATTACATAAGAACTAAAGAAATCATGAAGAAAAACGCCTTGAAGAAAAATGTCTTGAAATATATCGAAACGTCTTTGAAGAAAAAAGTCTTTAAGAACGTCTCGAAGAAGAATGTCTTAAAAGAAGAAAAGAAAAACAATTCCCTGCTTGACTAGTGAACTCTGACAAACCCTATTACGTAACACCCCATAACATTCGAAGAAATCCTAGACATTCTCTATTATATAACATCCAAAGAAATCATGAAATAAAGAAGCCTCCTTATGTTTTTTTTTAAAGAATCAAAGAAACTATGACATAACAATCATAGAAATCGTGAAACAGACAAGCCCCTGGAAGTATTTCAAAGGAAATCCTAGGGGTAAAGAAGGCCTGACCCTCGTTGGTTTTTTAAAAAGAAACTTTTAGGTTAAAAAAATACTCTAACAAACTATGACGTAACAATCACAGATATCCGATTTGGTGGGGCTCCTCTTTGGGTTTTTAAGCATAGCAATCATAGAAAAAGAAACATTCCCTATGATGTAACATGCACCTGCGTCTCTTAGTTCCCTATGACGTGACACCTTCTGGCTGTCGTCGGAACGACGGGATCGGAATGCATTTAAAACTAGGGCTATCATAGAATCCAGGGATAGGATTGACATGGGATCTTAGAAGGTGATGCTACTGATGGTACGGATATTGGTACTGACTTGTGATTGCATTCTAGATTGAGCAGTTCGGAACTTAATGAAAAACTGTTATTCTTAACAGATTTTCCCATTGTAAACTGCTGTGTATAATTTAAAAAAAAAACCAGATAGGTTGTATTTATAATGCTCAGATTATTATCATATCAGATATATTATCATATTTACGATACAACAAAAGTTTCAAAAAGTGCGACTAAAATTCAAAGTTATGGCAATTAGTGTCTATGAACAATTGATACTTTATATTAACGAGTCTTGCTCGTAAAAGTTGTAAATTTGCACGCCTATGTTTTCTTTAAACAACCAATGGTCTCATAGCAATGTTTTTATGTAAACGGTTAATTGAATTTCTGAATATTCGATCTTGAAAGATTGGATCGTCTAAACAGACGAAGTTAACCAAAACAATCTAAAAAGACCCGAAAACGCAACACACTTTTTCGTGTCTATTTCCTCTGCTTTTGAGTAGTTTCTAAAGTCGAATTTGGTTACAGGCCCGGTAAAAAAAAAAAAAAAACTAACTTGTACTTGGTATAGAAGTATTAAATACAAAAATTTAACACTGTCTGTATTGAAAAATTTTTTTGCTGCTCTTAAGTTCTCCTAATCGGACAATTCAAAACGAAAATAATTAATTTTTTTTTCATTGATGAGATGAGTTACCCTGAAAAAAAAAAAACTGTAGTAAGTTCTGATGTAACAAAACAAAGAGAAACCTGTAATATTTTAGTCATTAACTATTTTTTTTCTTTCATTCATAAGACAAACTTATTATGGTCTTTTTTTTTAATTGTTGTGCGCGTCAAAAAATTGGGTACACCTATCAGTTTTCATCACCATTATGTGCATTAAGATCAAATTTCATTCGATAATATTTAATTTTGAATTTTAATCAAATAATGCTTCTAATGGATACTTTTAAATTCAGTATTTAGAATTATAGTGAAACAAAAATCAATTTAAAGATTTTTATGGCATTCTCTTGCACTGCAATTAAACACTAACGAGGCCCCAACAGATATTTCTAAAACCCTAGTTTTATTCGATTTAATTTAAATAATGCTAGAATTATCTTTTGAATATATTCATTAAGACTTAGAACGACAACCTAATTACAGTCAAGAAAAACGTTTGTTAGGAAAAAAAGAGGAAGATGAAAAGGGTACAGTTAGGGGGTCACCCCCGGCAACTACCAAAACATTTCGCATAATTCGATTACATTTGATTCCGAATACTAATTAAATTGTATTAGAAAATAACACTCAATAAAAAGAAAGAAAAAAATGACTTACGGTATTCCTAGCCATTGTAATAACACACTAACGGAGCCACCAACAGCAATTACTGAAACGATTACCACTAAAGCTGTTGCTGTTAAAAACATCTGACGTGCTTCTGACAATGTGTTTCGGATTGCTAAAGCAAATGCCATCGCTCCTCTTAAACCTTAAAAAAAACATAAACTGATGAATGAAACGAACCAGACGATACGTTATCAACGTCCAACGCTAAGCCATCTTCTGCAGAGGAAGAAGCATGAAAAGACGAACAAATGTCCAGTCACCTTTTACCTCCTATATAAAGGTCTTTTAGCTTCCAGGTTTTATTTAGCCGTTTTTCCTCTTCTTCTAGATTTAAGCTACAAATTAATAATCTTATTCTTGTGGTTTCTGCTATTTTTCACTTAGGCGGTTTGGTTACTTTACTTCTTACATGCAAAGTTAATGACCTTGCTTTAGCTGGAGGATGTGATTTTACTTAGTCAAGATGTTTACTTTGACTGACCATATTTAGCGTATCTTCATTTATGTGTAAGATTCAGCTAGCTCAACTTTCGACGTGTACCATCAGCCATCCAATTGTACGCATAAAATCTGCCAAAGGTGTCCTATTAGAAAATCGTGAACCAAGGCCAAGTCCAGCTAGAAACAATCTGTCTGTTTACAGGCAATTCATTCAAGAAATAACATTCAAGAAATTAGAAATGAATATTCATTCAAGAAATAGTATATTTTCTCCGCTTCTAGCAATTATTTTTTCTATACTTGCTAATCATGAAGTGCTTCCTAAATCCTTAATGGAGTTACTCAATAAAGGAGAAGAACCGGCTTGATTCAAGTAACGTGATTAATTTTCAACCTAAAGGTTTCAACAATTGTTGCTATTTCGCCTTTTCTGCAGAATAGTCATCGGTTCATCTATAAGATAATCGGTAATATATATTTATGTATAATCCACTTACATCAAAAGATAAATAATGGAGTAAACAAAAACGACAAAATCCACAATAACATTACACAAAAAAACATTAAATCACCAAAAACAATTAAACAACAATAACATTAAACAAATAAAACTAATGAAACAAGCAAATTAAACCATGGTGAGGCGACAAACGCCAATATGCTGTTTCCGAAATCTTTTTGTATAAACCAGTCAGCTTTTCAGTAATATTCGAGAGGTGAAACTTATTTATTATTTTCCTATTCCTATACCAAAGAGGAAGATAAAGAAGATATTTACAAAAACGAAAAAAGGCCAACCGAGCAGGCCAACCGAACACTTTCATTCTGGTTGCAATTACTGAGTATTACTGGCTATTATTTATATGCATCTACGCTTTTTTCGGTTACGGACGTAAAGCCTTTAACCACATGAACCATTGGAGCTGCTTTATGTTTTTACAAATTGCGGCCTTTACCCGCCCCTTTTATCCAAGATTCCTTTCTTTTTGCTCTACCAAACATTAATTTGTGGTTCTTTTGGGATTTGAGATGACATCACATTTTTCTGCAAGAAATGGCGTTTGCCAAAGCCATGTATTTTCGGCCCCTCTTTTTTCGGTTTATTGTGATGATTTTTGTAAAAATCGTACCTCTAGGGAGCTTGATGGCAAATTAGCTCTTTTAGCGAAAACAATTTCGGTTATGCTGAAAACCTTTCTGTCTCAGATACTTGTCAAACTACAAAAAAGGATAAGTACATAAGACTAAATATGTAAATATAAAACAAGTAGATGAACTAGAGGTTTTGTCACAAACCCGCAAAATTTCCCTAGAGACCACCCGAATTTGGACTGATGACGCTACCATCTGAAAAAAAAATTAATTGTAGCCTAAAAATACATATATGGCATACTTTCATCCTCCCTCCCTCCTGGGAAATGCCCTACTCCTCTTCCCTTTCATGAGTTAGATCCCATATTAATATTAGACTTACAAGATGGACCATTTTTCCAGTATCATTTTCTTTTGATTAAGTTTCACAGCCTGTTCAGGATCTAAGCTCTGTGAATAAAGAAAAAACTATGGAACAATAACAGAACTAGAAACCGGTCTTCCTTCCCCTCAGAAAAACAGAAGGAACTAACTAAGTAAATTTAAGAAAAAGTCAGAGATAATAAACATTGCAGCATAGAGACCGGCTAATTTCAATAATAAATTTTTAGTCAAAGAAACCCACAGCTTGCAATAGCAATCAGTTGAGGATACGTACCCTCCCATTACTCATTTTATTGTTATTCCCATAAAGATCGATGAACATTAAAAGGAAAAACTTGCTGGCTCACTGCTTAGCTAATTGATTTTAGAATAATCGAAGCTAAAATAATTTAGTTTAATATAGATCTGTAAACTTTTAGGGATTTGAAGGGAACTTTTATGCTAAAACCTACCAGCTATTTACGTAATAAAAAAAACTGCACTGCAAGAGGAAGAGGAAGGGACGTTCAACTTGAAAGTTCCTGATTACGTCTAAGCCTGTAGGCGAGTCCCAAACATTGAGAATTGTGGCCTTAGAGCTAAAACGGAACCTTAAATCGAGGAAGTTTAAATTACCAGAGAAATAAAGCATGTGCTGGAAGTTCAAAGTTATCTTCGGTTTTCTACCAATATTCAAAAGCATCGACAAAGGGTAAATATTTGCAGCCCTTCCAAGTGCAACAGCAACCTATAAATAAATAAAAAGGCGTACTTACAAACAAAAATAGAATTATCACATCTAACAAACTGCAAAATGATGACTTGCGCAGAGTGGTCTGGTTCCGAAGCCAAACCCTAGACGCTAGATCGGCTATATCATTTGGAAAAAAATGACAAAACATGGGCGATCATGGAAAGAATACAAAAGAACCATTGTAAAATTATCATCTAGAAAGAGAAAAAACCGCAAGCTACAGAAACTATACCTAGTTCAGTGCAAGACTGGACTTCTTCATAGGGTTAACTGCATTTTCCTCATAAAATCAAGGGTAAAAAATCAATCTCCACTGAGCGTGGCGTTTGTGTATTTTTATATATTAGTATTGGACTTTTTCCTGGTTATTCCTTGGCGCTTTCCTACCTATTGATATTCGGATAACTATCGTATCGTATCTTCATTTTGACAGACGAATTCAGACGCTTAAAACTAGGCTTATTAGGAGTTTCAAAACTTAGATGATATAGAATTTATTTACTCAAGCAGGATGGATGGGGTAAATAGACAGGGAGTAGGGCTCATGATAAATCAGGAAGCTGCTAGTCTATTTTAGGCTGGGAAGGCATTAATAATAGAATGCTAGTCGCTCATTTTACGGATAAAAAGTGCATGATATCAGTCCCAGTAGTAGTTATGCCCCTGAAAAACCGACTGACGGAAATAGTAGTGATTCAGAAGAATTTTACTTACAGCCACAGGAGCAAATAGACAGGGTCCTAGGTAGAAATAAGGATATATGTCATCATAACCTAGGTAAATTTGGTGCAGGAAAAAAAAAACAGTTATGGCTACAGACTGCTGCAATTTTATGGGTATAACTATCTAGTTATAACCAATACAATATTTGCTCATAAAATGGCCCATAAGTTAACATGATATTCACATGAGAGTAACACAACTAGCCTTTTTGATTATGTTATTCTAACCCGGAGACTGACAGGATCAATACAAGATACTAGGGTAGATATGAAGCTATGCCGTTGGTACACTCCAGGATGTGAGTTTGAGAAAAAGTTTCCAACAACAATCAAACACCTAAATTGGAGAGTTTAAAATTTGACAGTAGAAGATGAATGGAATAGTTTTACGAAAACAATTCGTGAAGTCGCTGATGGTTTCGTAGGAAAGAAAATTAAGGAAAATAGCTAAAAATGTCATTAAAAATGTTTTGTGTTTAATAGAGAGGAGAAAGGGTTAGAATATGAACTCTGGAGGTGTGAAGAGGAAGCCATGGATAAAATTTCCGAAGATATAAGAGATGCAGCTAAACGGATTAATAGTAAAGTATTGCAGAGGTATGTTAATAAACTAAGAGGGAGTTAGTCAATCTGCACTTGGCCCAGTTAAAAGATAGGAAAGGGCCACAATCAGTGATAAGATACGAGTTAAATTAAACCCCTGTATAAAAAAGGTGATAAGAGTTAGTCCGGTAATTATACAGTTATTAGCCTGTTTCCTGTAGGAAGAAAATTGCTTATAATGGTACTTTTTAGACTTATAGATGTTTTAGATAAAATGTTACGATAAGAACAGTGCGATTTTAGGAAAGGCAGAGGATGTATCGACAAAATTTTCATTCTTAGATTAATAATTTAGAAGTGCCCGAGGCATCAAAAACCATTAGTCTTCAGTTTTATAGATTTTGACCAAGCGTTTAATTCAGCTGATACAAGAGCTTTAGTGAACGTCTAATTCTTGTATGGTAATCAATAAAAAAAACACGTTTTTTTATTGAAAATAAGGAGCGACATTGAAACTTCAAACGAACAGAAATTATTCCGCATATGAAAGAGGCTGTCCCTCCTCAACCCCCAATTCTTTACGCTAAAATTTTTATTGTTTTATAAAATAGAGTTGTGAGAAAGAGTCAAAATCTAGCGTAAAGAGCGAGGCGTTGAGGAGGGGACAGCACATTTCATATACGGAATAATTTCTATTCGTTTTAAGTTTTAATGGCCCTCCTTACTTTCAGTTAAAAAACAATTTCTTCATTTAAAAAGTTCTTTTTGTTATTGAATTTCTGAATGTTTTTGAATTAATGCAGGCTTGGATTTTGGCTCACCGGACATGAATGATTAAAAAAATATTTGCATATTAATTTTACTTTTTTTTGGTTAAATGGCTTTCTCAAAATTTTGATCAGACGGCTTAGAGAAAAAAGGGTCTCGGGATGGGGCCTAGTTGCCCTCCAATTTCTTTGGGTACTTGAAACTTTTAATTTTATTTACAAACGTTTTTATTAGCAATATATATACATAACTCACGAATTGACTTCCGTATCGAACTTCTATATTCGTATATTTTTATGATCTATATGAGGGGTTCGCCTCCTCGTCAATGCCTCGCTCTTTACGCTAAAGTTCGAATTTTGTTCCAATTCTTTAAGAATATCCCCTGAATCCCAAAGGGTTTAATTAGAATAAATAGCTCTTATGAAAGTACTAAAAAAAACTTTAGTGTAAAGAGCGAAGTATTGACGCGGGGGAAAACCCCCTCGTATACGTAATAATTTCTGTTAGTTTTAAGTTTTTATGTTGACCCTTACTTTCAGTTGAAAAACCTTGTTTTTTCTTTAATTTTTGATCCTTTTTTAAATAATGCTGGGAAATCCGGTGTCCCCTTCATGGAAAATTCCCTTCCCCCAAATAAAATTCCTCCATGGAAAGATCCTTCCACGTAACCTTCTCCCCCGACTCTCCCCACCAGAAAAAATCCCACTGAAAATGTCCGTATACTTCTCAATAACCAATACTATATGTAAACAATGACCAGAGTTCACAACTTGCCACCCTTCCCCCGGGACTGTGGGGGATTGAGTCATGCCTAAAGACATAGTTATTGGACTTTTTGACTATGCTGAACACAATGGCTATCTCAAAATTTTGATCAGGTGACTTTGGCAAAAAGATGAGCGTGGGAGGGGGCTTAGATGGCCTCCAACATTTTGGTCACTTAAAAAGAGCGTTAGAAACTTTTAATTTCCTCTCGCTATATTCTAGAGCCATTGGGCCGATACAATCACCCATGAAAAAAAAAAAAAAAAAAAAAAAAAAACAAGCACGCATCCGCAATCTTTCTTCTTGCAAAATATACAAAATTCCACATTTTTGCAGATAGGAGCTTGAAATCTCTACAATAGGGTTCTCGGATACGCTGTATCTGATGGTGTGATTTTCATTAACATCCTATGACTGTCAGGGGGCATTTCCCTCTTTTTCCTAAAATATGGCAACTATTCTCAGGCTCGTAACTTTCGATGGGTAAGACTAAAGTTGAGAAAACTTATATATTGGAAATTGTCATAAAAATCCAATTCTTTTGATATATCTATTGTAAAATTCCGTTTTTTTTTAGAATTTCGATTACTATTCAGCCGGGTCGCTCCTTACTTTCAGTCCGTTATCACGAACTGTTTGATACCAGACAAATACATTAAAGTGATCAGCACTACGAGGTTGGTAGCCGGTTTCGTATTAAATCAGGAGTTAAGTAGGGTTATGTTCTATCCCCACTTATATGGATTATTTTAATGGACTTTGTCTTAAAGAGCATAGCAAAGGCAATGAGAGAACGAGGAATCAAATAGGGAAGTAAAACTTACATGGACTTAGATTATGTTGATGATTTAAGCATCCTAGAAGAAAGTTTGAGCAAAATGAATGAGCTTTTAGAGGTTTTGCGAGTTCAGGGTACTAGAATATGTTTGAAAACTAATGCTAAGAAGACAGAGTCGCTAACGCTATGAATAAGTGAAGATGAAAAAGTGACATTGGATAACGACAAGATTAATCAAGTGGATAGCTTTAACTATCTAGGTAACATTATTAGTGAAGACGACGGGTGCAGCGAAGATGACAAAAGTAGAATAGCCAGTTTTTTTCACAATTGAAAAAGTTTGGAAGAACAGGAAGATAAGACGGCGAACCAAGATTAGTCCAGTATGGTTCTGAAGCATGGGCGCTAAGAAACACGGGGGAAGATTTCCTAAATTACCGACGGATAGTTTTGGGTACCCGATCGACTAATCATATTTAAGACAGTAGGCTGTGCGAAAGGTGTGGTTCAACCCCATTTTCAAGGGCTATAATGAGAGAAAGGTTAAGATGGCTAGGGCACGTTCTGCGGATTAAAGACTACAGATTGCCAAAGATGGTCCTTTTCGGCCAACCGTATATGGCAAAACAAAAAGCGGCTCGTCCTCCGTTGGGCTGGGAGAATGTCGCAAGGGAAGATTTAAGGGAAATGGGAACTTCCTGGGAGGGTTAAAGAGGGGGGCTTTGAATAGATCGAGATAGAAGGGGAGCGTGCGGACCTTTGTTGCCCTCAGGCAGCTTGGTGCTGCGGTGAATTGTTAAGCAGTAGTAGTACTTATCCTTTTGAGCCCGAAGTAATATTAGCTACTTTGGATTTTTGTTGCGGTTGTTTCTTTAAGCTACTTTTTTTTATTGATTTCATCTCAATAATGACAGGCTCGAGCTAGCCTAAATCTATCCTAGCCTAAATGATGCTCAAGGTGCAATTAGAAGCAGTTGTATGGTTTTATTGAAAATTTGTCTGTCTGTCCTTTTATATCTATCCCAATCTAACATTAACATTGTTTAGTTTAGCAGACAGATTTAAATTTAACATGCTGTTTCATTTATAATGAATCTATGACTGACAAATATATCAAACAATTCGTGGTAAAGAACTCTAAGTAAGGAGTGACTCGGCTCAATATTAACCGAAACTCTAAACAATAGTTTTCATATCAATAAACAAATCAAAAGAATTGGCTTTTCAAGTTGATTCCAAATATATAAGATTAATCAAGTTTAGTATTATCCATCAAAAGTTCCGAGTCTGAGAAAGATAGGTAGATTTTTATTTAAAACATTTAGATCAGAAACAAATTGTACTTTATATCTTAATGAAAATTGTACCATCAGATTCAGCATATCAGGAAACCCTGCTGAAGAGGTTCCACACTCAAAACAGCAAAAATTTGGGATTTTGGTCACGGATGCGAGTTTTTTTTTTCAGGGGTGATCGTATCGAGCTAATGGTCCAAGGATATCGGGAGGGGGTGCATTCGGGCGGAAATTGAAAATTCTATTGCCCTTTTTAAGTGGCAAAAAGGATTGGGGGGGGGGGGGTAAATAGCAACCCCCCTCCTACGCCCGTTTAGCCCAATCAAAATTTTAGAGATAGCCATTTTGTTTGACATAGTTGAAAGATCCAATAACTATGCCTTTAGGGGATATATACCCCCTACAGCCCGTTGGAGAAGGGCTATTAGTTATGAAATTTGACCATTATTTGCATATAGTATTTGCTATTGGGAAGTATACACACAATTTTCAGGGGAGGAAAAATTTTGTGTTTGGAGTGGATTTCCATGAAAAGGGTTTTACGTGGGGAGGGAAGTTTTCGGGGGTGAACTTTCAGAGGGAAGTTTTACATTGGGGGGATTTGACAGAATTCCTATAAGAAACTCTTTTTATTGGTCTTACTTCCTTTTTGCCACCTCAAATTTGCATTTGGAGATATTCCGGGGGAAATTTTCTGCAGGTTTCGATTTCTGGGGAAAGATTTCCACGAAAGGGGGTATTTCCGGAGTGATTGGAAAAACGATTAGAATTAAAGTGTTTTCCAAATGAAAGTGTGCTAATGAGAATTTTCCAGAAAGAATCGTCCGCAAGAAAGTTATGGAAGGTGGGAGTTCCTACCGGGGATGGAATTGTCCGGAGGTGATTTTAGGGGGAGGGGTTGTATTCTACGTGGGAAAAACTTTCCAAGGAGGAGTTTGCTGCGAGAGGATAAAATTTTTCATGGAGAGTGAGCCAGGTTTACCTGCATTATTTGAAAAAGGATCAGAAATTAAATATAAAAACATATTTTTTTTCAACAGAGAGCAAGGAGCAACATTAAAACTCAAAACAAACAGGAATTATTCCGTATACGAAGAGGTTTTCCCCCTTCTAAATACCTTGTTCTTTACGGTAAGGTTTTACTGTTAATCCCATTTTTTTTAAGAGCGACTCCTGAAACACAAGGGCCGTTCATTAGAACAGAATGTTTCTTTTAAAGCACTAAAAGCTTTAGCGTGAAGAGCAAGTTTCATTTTCAGTATCATAGAAATAGTAGTCAATACACTTTATTTTTCCAGACGGCAACTTTAAAAATTGACATTCTATTTTCTGATATCATCTGATTTCAATTGTAGATAAAATCAGGTAAATATCAGTCTCCAAAATTCTTAATGTCGCAAAGGACTAAATTCGGTCCCATGAAACCCCGCCAAATTGACTCCCAGCCTAATTCTACAGTCAGAATACCTAGAATAATTTAAAATCTGCAAGAATACAAAATCATCTTTTATAATACAGCCCTACAAAGAATATCCTATGCATAAATATATATACAATTGGTTCAACCCTAAACCAGGTTACACAAATCTTCTACCAACCACGGTTACAAGTAACTGAGATTTTAAAGTTTTTTTGAAAAAAAATAATGCAAATTGTTTACAATCAAAACTAACAAGATTAACAAGATTTTTCTGAGACCATTTTCTCTCCTTGGGAAGCATACTTTTATAAGTGACCTGGTAAAGGTGACCTGATGATTCAGCGATTAATTATGATTATTATGTAAGCGGTAATATTTTGCATGATTGAACCTTTCAATTAAGGTTCAATCAATAGACGAAGACTTGCAGCTTAATATATCATCTTAACCCTTTAATATTGCTTTTGACTCCAACAATTCCAGGGCAGATAAATATATACATTGTAGTAAATAGTTCGAAGTGTCACACCATACGTTTATGAGCGGTTAGTTATTCCATAAAAAGTGTTAGGTTGGGAATCTCTAAGCAATTATTAAGCAAACGCTTCGACTGTTGAAAAACAACTTAAGAATCTTCTAGTTTTCATCATCTAGAGATCCAATACTCCTTTAATGCTTACCACAGAGACAGGTGGAACCTTTAACGCTTTTTAGGCTTCTGATTTCCTGGGTTTGGTATTGAACAATACAAAATTGACTTTTTGACCCCCTTCAAGCCTTGGTTTCAAATAATACACTGGAAAGAACGTTTTAAAAGAAGCAACCGTACATTCATTGTAGCTATACATACTGTGGTCCATCGCAGTTGAATTCCCATTTGTCTAGTTAGCTCTGTTGTTGGGAAACTCCACTGCTTTGTTTTGAAACAAAAAGACACAAAACAAGTCTTCATCTAAGTTTCATCCCGAAGGAACGGCTGGTGAGAATTCAGAAGCGTGGTTGACCCTTACAAGAGCTGCACATACACTTTGCCTTGTCAAGAACAAATTACTTACAGCAAGTGTGTGAAAAAAAAAACCGGTTCCGCACAGCAAAAGGCACATCCATAAGTGGTTAGTATTCTTCCAAGATTTGTGATATTACTTCTTGCTTACTACTGCCACTACTCCTAGCAACTCACTACAGCACCAAGCCACCTCAGGTCACCATAGCTGCAGAGACTAATCCGTTCAAATCTACCCATCAACACCTATTATGAAGTTCCCATTTCCTCCAAATTCTTTTAGTTAAATTAAATTAAACCCACTATGGGCCGACGTCTTTTTGTTCGATCCCGTATGGATGGCCAAAAGCACAATCTTTGGCAATCTGCCATCCTTCATCCTTAAAAAGTGGCCTAGTCCTCTTAACTATTCTTTCCTTATAGTTCTAGACAATGGGATCAAAGAGGGTTTTAGTATTGTCAATTATTTTATATACGGTCAGTCAAATGAGTTTCTAAAACTGTAGTTACGCAATCCCTCTTGAATATATTTAACAAATCTTCCTCAGCCTTTTGAAATCCCCGCGTTCCAAAACCCCCACTGTCAAAACCTGGCTTCCAATATTCTAGTCTTAATTTTCATTCTTCTCTTCCAAAACTTATTTCAACAGCAAAAAAGCATATCTTCACAGCATTTACCATATTCACTAATAATACTACTCAGATATGTGGAAATATCTTCTTGATTGATTTTCTCGTTACCTAACTTACTTCCTCATCTTCATTTATTCCAAGTCTAATTAACTCAGTCTCCTTATAATTAGTTTTCAAACCTATTCTTGCACCCGTGAACTCCAAGAACCCCCAAGGTTCGTTAACCTGGCTAATAATTATATCTATGACTCTAAGATCATCTGAGTGTCCTAGAGTAACATACATAATCTAATTTAAGGGAAGCTTTATCAAACAGTCCGTGGTAACGAACTTTAGTATGGAGCGACCCGACTCAATGGTAACAAAAACTCTAAAAAATGGAATTTTAATACCAATACTTATATCAAAAGAAGCCGTATTTTTATGCTGATTTTAAATATATAAGTTTCGTCAAGTTTAGTCTTACCCATCAAATATTACGAGCCTGAAAAAAATTTGCCTTATTTTAGAAAATAGGGAGAAACATCCCCAAAATTCATTAACTTTTTCGTGATGGGAGGGGGGTTCAGGGGAGGGGTTACGCGGGAGGATCTTTCCATTGAGGAATTTATTATGAGGAAAGAGAATTTCCATGAAGGAGCTGCAGGATATTCTAGCATTACTTCAAAAAACAATGAGAAAATAAATTAAAAAAATTCAGCTAGAAGCAAGGAATAGCATTAAAACCTAACAAGAACAGAAATTATGACGTAAACAAGGGAGTTCGTCTCCTCCACAATACCTCGCTCTTTACGCCAAAGTATTTTTAGTAACTTCAACTATTTATTCCACGGCCTTTGTGATTCAGGGGTCATTCTTAAAGAAATGGAACAAAATTCCAGCTTTATTGTAAAGAGCGAATATTGACGAGGGGTGAAACCCCCTTACGTAAGTTAATTCGTAAGTTACGTATATTTATTACTAATAAAAACGTTCGTAAAAAAATATAAAAATTCTAGTTGCCTTTTTAAGTAACCAGAAATTGGAGGGCAACTAGGCCTCCTCCCCCACCCCTTTTTTATCAAAATCGTCCGATCAAAACTATGAGAAAGCCATTTAGCCGGAAAAAAAAATTAATATGCAAATTTCTTTTAATTATTCATGTGCAGTGAGCCAAAATCAAAACATGCAGTAATTAAAAAAAAGTTCAGAAATTAAACTTTTTTAAAAAACAAGTTTTTTTTAACTGCAAGTAAGGAGCCCAATTAAAACTGAAAACGAACAGAAATTATTCGGGATATGAAAGGGGTTGTCCCCTCCTAAACGCCTCGCTCTTTACGCTACACTTTTTTATTGTTTTAAAAAGTATAGTTGTGAGAAAGAGTCAAACTTTAGCGTGAAGAGCCAAGTGTTGAGGAGAGGACAGCCCCTTTCATATACCGAATAATTTCTGTTCGTTTCAATTTTAATGTCGCTCCTTACTTGCAGTTAAAAAAAACTGTTTTTATTTTTTATTTAATTTTCAAAAAGAGCGCATAGTTTTTTACATTTTTCTTGTACTTAATTAAAATGTGCGTAACTAGATAAATTAAAACAATTTCAACACAATTCAATTTCAATTTTTACTGCAGTAGGTCAAAGGTCAATACTTCCATTAAGTTGTTCATTATAGTTGAAGTCGTTGGAAGTCAAGGGTAGAATGTAAATGCATTCGTAATTCACGGCGAAAATTTACATTAAAAAAGTTAGGACAAGTTTTAATAGATAAGTTTGTTTGTATCAAAATATTGTTTTTTTTTTAAAAAAAAAGGGCCAAAAATTACGCATGTTAAAATTCTCTATTGCTAAAAAAAAACTTCTAGATGATCAGTTTTAAAGTACCATAGAAAGCTGCATTAGAAACAAAATGATAATTAAAAATAAGATAATAAGACCCAAAATATTATCCACAATTCAGCAAAAACGAAATTTCGGACGATTTTTACACTAGAACTACGGGACCCTGAAAAATCCGACCATACTTCTGAAACGACCACTAAGAAGTTCGATTGAAGTCACATATTTTTATTTTGGATGCAAAAATAGTTAAAGCTTTTTGTCTGAATGTAATAGGAAATTTGATATATTATCAAAGACTTGGAATCCAGAACAGTTGAACTTTAATTAACAATACGAGGATCCAAAGCGAGTCTTCATATTTATGATCTTAAAAATCTTGTCCATGCAAACATTTTCGTTTAATACAAATAATTAGGCACATAGTGCACTAAAATCTAGACTATTAGAGCAAGGGTTTCAAAGTTCCTCTGGTAAGGATCTTATTATTAAAATATATTCAAAAAAACTGTATAAACTGTTGTCATAAATAAAAAAACTGTCAGATATAAACACAGTATGCCTTTAAAAAAAAGTCATTTAGAGGACGATATTCGAGGACAAATCGATGCATAAAAGTTTACCGCTGGTCCCCTTGTCATTTGAAAAGCTATTAAAAAAAAGGTCACTTGGAGGACAATGTTCGAAGGCATATCGAAGGATAGACACTTACCATTGCTTACCTGGTCATTTAGAAAAGATAAAAAATGTCATTTAGAAATCCATGTGCGAAGACAGATAGAAACATAAAATATTTTTCTGTTGTTAATCTCATCATTTAAGTTTTTTTAAAAGGTCATTTAGAAAAAGGAAAGAAGAATTATTAGATGATGATGATTAATAAGAAGTACTTACAAACACAACGACAGTAGACCAAACGAAACAGTAAATAATAATAATAGCAAAAATGATGGTAAAACTCAAAAAAGAGAGCTTAAAATGATGTAAATGAAAAACCAGGAAATATAGAGAAGATAAGGAAAAATAAAAAGTACTTACAAATGCAATGATAATAAAACTAATGTCAAAATGGTGCTTTGGAAAAGTAAACATCGATACACCAATATATGAAAATATAAAGTTCTCAGCTAAAAAGTTAAGAAGTTCAAATAGTGACTTAGTCCACAGTCTTGACTCGGGAGATAAGTTGTTATACGTGTAATGGGCTTGACACATGCCGCAAAACAGCAATGACACAATTCCTAAAAGAATGGAAATATATAAAAATGTATTACACTAATAGACAAAGAGCATTTATTTATAAAATCAATTTAAGGTAAATGAAAAAAAGGGCTAAACTTTTGATATTGGTATTAAATAAGGAAGGATATATAGATAAGTAAAGGAATGAGAAATATTTTGAAGAAAAACAAATAAATATCAATATAGAAAAACAAAAACAATTAGTAAATTCATTGAAAACATAAAGAAAAGTCCACGGATCAAAAAACGAACAAATTATGAAAGATAAAGAAATACATTAATATCGATATAAAGAAAAAAAGAAATGCAAATTCATAGTAAAAAAATATTGAAATATTGATTAGCAAAAATAATATAATAATAGATTTTATATAATGGAAATATTGACCGAAATAGCAACGAAGATCAATCTTAAAGAAAATAATCAAATAGCTTTATAGCAAACTTAGTATTAGCATTTAAAAGTAAAAGCGCCGATAAATAAACAAATTACAAAGTTATTACCCAAATAATTTACACCGTATTAGTAACTTCGTTTAATTTTTCCTATTTAATTTTTTGTTCAAGACACGAAGTAGTAAAGTAAATTAGTACTATATTAGTACTAGGGATAGTAATGAACAAGAGACAAACAAAGAAAAAATAAAAAAAAACAGACGTAATGGTCCGATTAACACTGTTAACTGGACAATGTCCCTAGTACGAAGGACAAAGGGCATATTTATTAAGTAACAAACATATGAAACACAATGCATATTAAAGCATCAGAGGAAAAACCTTAAAGATGTCAACATATGAAGACCAGAAAACTTGAATAATTTTATAAGCCAATTAAAGTTTGTCAAAAATACACCACACGCCCATGTGGGTTCCGGTACTTTGAATCTGTTGCCCAGGCTTGGTAGCAAGCCTGCCATAACAATACAGCAACCCAAAACGTCAGAGGAACGCTGTCAAAACTGAATTACGAATAACTATTAAAAAATCCATAATTAACGATAACATAAAGAATGACATACAGTAATAACTAGTTCAAGATAACACGTCACATACGAGATCCATAAGGAGATCCTTTGCCTGAAAATCACAACAATAGATAAAAATTACGCTAAGGGTGAACAGACTATTGTGGCGTCGTCACAATATAGTTATAACACCTTTGAATAGAACTTCAACAATCAAAAAGGTTGTATAATCACAGATCAGATAAAAATGGAATCACCATAGAAGAAAAATAATCAAATATATTAAAAATTTGGTCCGGTATCATAAAGGATTTTTGCGTAATGCATACCGTGCCAAGAGTCAAATTTAGTATAATATAAACAAATAATTTCTAATAAAATTTAAGTCCAAATGTTAGTAAACTTCTAAAAGTTAATTAATTATATGATTAGCTACCTCTTTCACGAAAATCTAAAAAATTAAAACTGATTCTAGTAAATCCAACTGGTTGGGAATAAGAGGCAGAGAAAGATAGATTACGATGTCTGTTACATTCTGTAAATATGAAGTTATTAACAGTAACATTATAACTTTCCACCTTATTATATAATTCAACAGTTAAGCAATTTTATCCCAAGTTGTAGCATCTAAACCTAAGAAATTATTAGTCTTTCCAGTAACAAGATTCGCCTTTAAGACCTCGCCCCTAAGGAAATCTTTTTTGATGTGCCATGAAAAAAAAGCAACTTAAACACAGCAAAACGTCTAAATACCTTGAACAAAGCTATTTACATATCGCTGAGGGTCTCTTTATTTGTAACGCGTTTAAACTTTAGTTGGTGTTTAAACAATCTACTCACACGAGCACGACTCAATTTTAAGTATAAATTAAAGAAAACAGTAATTAATCAAGCACCCTATCCAAATCATGGTATATTGAATTTGGAGTACTTTTCAAATGATTCGTTCAATTATTTTTTTTGTAAGAAACAGTCATTTTTTCTTTACCCCAGTTTTGGAAAAAGGAGTTTTTCTGATTTTTTTTTCAAATTCTCAAAAAATACTTTTAGGTAAATAAGCAGAAATAATACAGGAATCCAACGAAGATTCATTGTGAGCCGAAATAATAGCCAATTAATTGACAACCTGTAATGACTCTGAGTAAAACTACATTTAAATTCCAGATAGCAAAACCATAACAGGTGCCTTTTGTCAGTGCTACGTAAATTCACTTTGGGGACAAAGAATACACAGTGTCAAGAAAAAAGTTGATGCAGTAAAGAAGGAAAGATAAAGTAAGCGTAAAAATTACGAGAAAGTAAAACGGAAAATGAAAAATAAAGATATCAAAATATCATTAAGATCCTAAGCAACTTCATTCGAAAACACACCATTACAACAGAAGAGAAAAGACTCGAGACAAAGATAAGGAAGAAAATGCAAAATAGACGTAAACATAAAGTAATAGTAAAACAAATAAGAAGGGACATGCGAAAACATGAGAGGAGATGAGTATTAGCACAAAGATCCGGACTTTTGCCAATGTAACATGAGAGAAAAAACCAAGGACAAAAAATGAATGAAAGAAGAAAACAAAAAGTTAATGTGAAGACAAAAAAGATGCACATACCGGTAAGATCGGAGGCTTCGGCAATTAAAAATGAGGTATAGGACATCAAAACGAACAGACACGTCTCAAGCAGTGGAAAATCTCGAATTCGGGTAAATTTGGTCAAGTGCTTAGGAGTCAAGGAAAATTGACACAGAAAATTAGAACAACTGGAAAATATAGGCTAAAGCAACCGCGAACAAAAATAGGAGATCTACATTTGAAATTGAATGAGATTTGACCAAGCAAAAGCAATTGAATGGCTGAAGTAAAAAGAAAGACCAGTTATAAAGTTAAACCTGTTAATCAGGCCGTTAATGGTAATAGATAGTATTAAAGAGCAACCGTGTCATTGATAACCGGACGTATATAAAACGATATTTGAAAACAATATATGCATCAAAGAAACTACCTTGTATGCTAATTCTAAATACGTTCGATTTAATCGGTTTCGTAATCAATTATATACAAAACCAATAGCCAGAAAAATGCCCTCAAAAATTAATGCGGCCCTTTAAGAAAATTGCACCCTCAAATTCAACAGCTTTACAACCCTTCAGCAGATTCAGTCTTCCATTTAAGAAAGTACTGAAATTCGTATAGTTTTTCTGATAAAGTTTGGTATGATTGAATGCTGCTCTTTTCAAGGGTCGATTGTATCGAACAAATGGCGGCATTAATGGAAAAAATTTTAAGTTCTGTTGTCCATTCCTAGTGACAAAAGAGATAAGAGTCACAACATTGCACCATTTTTGAGCCGTAAAACCACTGGGTTTTCTGAGCTACTGTTGCAAAATAAACTATAGTTAAATAATCTATAAAATATAATTAAATAAACTAGACAGTTAAAATACAAGAAGCTGTAAAGATGAAGGATTTGATCCAAAAATAATTCACCCTCATCAGCACTGACATTTTAAGTTTTTATAATAGTTCTTGCTTTTTCATCTTTAATAAACTATATTTATAGTTAGCATATTCGCATGTTACTAGACAAAATGTCTGAGATGAAGAATCAGTTTTAAAATGTGAAAAAGCTATGCATTTCCTCCCAGTTTCTAAACAACTATAGACACATGGTGGTGTATTCCTTTCAAACGTTGCATATAGTCTTACTATAATAAAGGGCGGTAGGACATTTTATCAGGGAAAAAGATGCCCAAAACCTGAAAAAGAGCATTATTTAACCAAAAATCAGAGAGTAGTAAAACATGGGAAGAATCCACCCTGTTAATTCTATGGACAGACTACAGATAACAATACATTAAATTCAGAAAGTTTCAAAACCAAAAATCAGATGTTTCAAGTCACTGTCTACAAAACACAAAATTTTTTAATTATTTTTTAAAGATAATAAATACAAAATACTCCAGTGCCATCTTAACTAATCAATTAAAGCAATTAACTAATCAATTAGCAATTAACAATTAATTAAATATTAACTAAGCAGTTAGTAATTAAGCTAGGGATATTTTTTAACAATAACAAATAACCAGGAAAAGCGTTAGATACATGGTCACCTGACAGGGACACATCCACAAACTTTGTGGGGAGGAGGGGGGTCAAAAGAGTGTTTCTTCGAGGGCTTTATGTGAGGGAGTCAGGTAATATTAGGACCTGGATGTTTTAAATGCCATGGTTGGCTTTCAATCTTTACTTACGTGAATACGTGAGGAGAGATGCCGAGTTATTTAAATATCAGGTTACCAGTTTGGCATTAACTTCAGTGTGATGCATTGCAACTGAATACTCTCCCCCCTAGATACAACTTACACCCTTTTGTTTTGGTGTGATTACACACTGAACATTAGATTAACATTTCGATTCATATGTGGTATTTTTGAACAGCAAAGAACCTGAAAGGGTAAAAAGAAAGAAATAGAGATAAAATGAAGCTACAAAAAAGTGAAATAACAATAAAATCAAAACGACGACAAAAAGGATATCAATGCGGTACTGATCCCTAGGCAGGATCCAAGCATAAACGACGAACAGAAAATTGCCAAGAAATTGCCAACGGCGTAAAAGAATGCGTTCATTTCGAAACCTTCTTGGACTGTGTTATATTCGCTGTAACTTTGAATGGCCCTGGAAAAACAAAAGTATGAACGATAAGGAAAAAGAAATCTGCACAAAATAAACCAATTAATCTTATTTTCAACAGTATATTCCGATCAAGGACATTCCTTAGCAGCAAAATCATTTTCAAGAATGAAGGGCTAAGGTTTTTACCAAGTTGTTTTTTCCAGTCAAAATGATATAGTTTTACAAATGTTATAATTTTCTAGGGGAGGGGGATTACAACACGAGATAATGCATTTTTGACAATTGTTTTTTAGCTTTCTACGGGTTTTTGATTGAGTTCTAACAGTGAAGTGTTATATGATAGTTCCAGAATGGGTGTCAATCTTGCAAGCGGAAATCGGGATGAGGTCATAGCTGGGAAGTCAACGGACTGCAGTTATATTAGTAAATAAAAAAAAAATATTTCACTTATAATGCATAAGTTTCTTTGACCGGTTGCCTTATGCAGTTCAAATGTTTTTAACCGGGAAAGTTTAATCAGGGATTTTGCCCTGGGATTCAATGACTTTTCTTTCAATTAAATATACCCTTCTTTTTTATTATATCCCATTTTTCCATCTGACAGTAAAGAGGAGAATTATCTGTTGTGTACTATAGACACTCGTTTTGTCTTATCAGCGTTCACAGTAAGTGTAGTTTTGGATGTGTTTAAATTGTGATTTATATTTATTTGTTTATTTTTTAGTTGTTTGCTTTTTTCCTCTTGTGTGTTATTTAAATTTTTTTAGATAGTTCGATTACATAAAGAATTTTTTTTCGTGCGTTTTTTTCTTATATTTTTTTCCGCTGAAAAGGGTTCCAGGACGTGGAGCCGAAATCTTCGGATTTTTTATTATTTAAAGTTTTGTTGCTGTTTTTTGTGCTTTTGTTCCATAGCTTTATTTATATTAAACCCCTTTCTTAATTTTTTGTAAATGGAAAAGCATTGTCGCTTAAGAAATTGTTTAAGCAGCCACAAATAACCGATGAGATCGGACAAAGAAGATGACAGTACTGGAGTCATAATGAATGAGACAGGGAAGACTTCCATATGACATGTAGCAGTGGACCCCTCTAGATCTCCACGAGACGGATAGAAAACGGACCACGATTGGTCAGTTCCTAGAAACTAAGACAAGAGGTCAAGAACTACGTTCTTCCCTCAACGAGCTACGGTTTTTGGCTAAAGATCCTCCAACTTGGAGGTCAAGGGAGGTCAACTTGGAGGTGTTGATGCTCTGTACGTCCCAAATGTCGGAGAAACAAAATATATGTAAGTAACTTATAAGAAGTATGTCAACAGGATCCTACCTGTAGGCTACATATGGAGGGGGGAGGAGTAGCATATGTTATGTTATTTTGTATTTAGAAACTGGATATTTGCTCTTCCCCTCAATAAAAAAAGAGCATTATTTGTACCTACCTGGTCATAACTATAGCAATGGCGTCATTGAATACACTTTCACCAAATACAAGAGCGTATAAATTAACGTCAACATGAAGTTCAGAGAAAATTGCTAAGACTGTCACCGGATCTGTGGCTGAAATTACGGCTCCAAAATATAACGTGTCCAAAAATGAAAATTTTCTGGCTAAGTTTGGCACAATCTGGATTAGCGACCACATGATTCCACTGAAAAGGAATGAACATAAGAAAGAGAAAAAAATGTGAGAGAAGAAAGAGGCGTCAAATTTGAAAAACAGAAACAAAAAGAACTCAAAATTGGATAAAATCATTCTTCGGCAACAACTTTTAGATTTTCATGAGACCTACCACCTAGCAGTAATGGACCACAAGAGTCACAAAAAGTATTATATCTGAGCAAAATTCATCAGAGGATACAGCACATTGAGAAATTGCTACAGCACTCGTCAATGAATCATTTCTCTGGAGAAATTACATTTTTCCATAAATTTGACCTTATAGATGACAAAATACTGTATTTCATTTGCGTTAAATAGCAGCCCCTGGTCTACATGGGACGTAGCCATGTATTTTAAAAAAGGAGAAAATCACAGAACTCAAGAAACGATATTCCAAATAGCTTTTGGACAAATTTCTTGACTGTCTAAACACGGAATTTTTTTTTCAATGGAAAACAAAAATTATCTGTAAATTTCTGCTTAGTCTAAATAACAATTAGTATAGAGAGAGAAAGGCATTGATAAGGAGCAATATTTTCTCACTGAAACATCCTTTTAAAGATCTCATATTTCAGTTATAAATATATGCAAGGATGCGAGCAAAAATGCAAAGAGCAAAAAAGAAAAGAAAGCAAAAGCCAAAGAGGTAAAAATAGATAAATGAAAAATAGAAATCAAAGAACGAAAGCAGTGAAAAGAAAGCAGAGAAACGATAAAAAACATACCCAGTAACGAAGGCCGTAACTGTAGTACCCAGAAATGCAAAAGTGAAAATTGCTCCCAAGTTCTTGAAGAAGAAACGCTAGAAGAAATAAATCGCAAGATCAGAACATTTTAACTGTAATTAAAAAAATTACATTTTACACTACGTTGCACAGTAACCTTTCTTAACCAGGACGTAGCCGAGGCTCTGGATCCCCATAAGTGTTGATTTCCAGGCATATTTTTTAATTAATAATTATATCTATGACAGATATAAGCTTACTACTTTTACTTGAAAACACAAGTCTGATACATATCTGCAGCGGTCTGGCTACAATTTTCATTTTAGGCAAAAGAGGGCAGAATTGGATCCTTTGCAGTGCCACTACCTCTTTTGTTCCATGAAAATACACCTAAAGCTATCAATTTTCGTTCGAAAGATTCTTCTTCGAATATTTGCCTCTCACTCACTCGGACTATCTGCCTTGGCTACTTCTACAGTTAAATCATAGCTTGATGCTCGCAACTATTTGATTTTAATAACAAATCAAGGAACTCAGTCTCGGCCTTCGGCCTCGACCTAGTCTGGAAACAAATCTTCCTGTGTGCGCGAAGCGCACACACAAGGCCCTTGGTTTTTTTTTTAGATATTCGTTTCTTCAAAAAAGACCTGATATCAAATAACAAGCCCTTCGAGGTTATTTTTAGATAGCCATTTGTTCAAAATATAGTCCTAAGATCACATAACAAAGCACTTGAGGTTATTTTTAGATAGTAATTTGTTCAAAATATAGTCCTAAGATCACATAACAAGGCCTTCCAGGTTATTCTTAGATAGTCATTTGTTCAAAATATAGTCCTAAGAGCACATAACAAGGCTTTCGGGGTTCACAAAACGTCCCAACGTTTATGGATTTGTTGGCCTTTAAAAAGACGGAAAAAAATATTTGGAAAAAGTTATGCTTAAAACTTCCTCCTTATGCGGAGACCTACTGATTCGATATGGTGACCCATGATGGAAAAATACCAGCAGACAAAGTCCACTAACGGATCCAGGGGGTCAAGGGGGATCCCCCCAAGATTATGGCGCTCTCTTATCCTGTTTTTTCTTCTCTTTTCTTTTTTTTACTCTTTTACTCTTTTTTTCTTTTTAGAATAAATTTGTCATTTTGGTCAAAAATTGACACCTTTGTCACATTGCCCCCCCTAAAGATTTTGGTCTTTTGCGCCCTTGTCACATCGGGCCTCCCTCGATACTTAGCTCTAGATACACCCCTGAAACAAACACTTGTTCTTAATCAACTTTCTTGGAATATAGCTAATTTAGAAAATAGGAACTTGAAAATCCCGGTATAAAAATCGAACCTCTAAAATTTAATGGCATGTCGTTGCCATTGCATGTCATGGCATGTCGTTGCCCAACAAATAGGTGTTGGGGTGGGGCTTCGCGCCACCCCAACACCTATTTGGTGGGGGCGCTTCGACCCACCCAAGCCCCCCGCGCGCGTTAGTCGTTACGCGCCATTCTAGTTGTGTCCCTGTGTCCCACCTGTGAATATATATATATGTATATATATATATATATATATATATATATATATATATATATATATATATATATATATATATATATATATATATATATATATATATATATATATATATATATATATATATATATATATATTTAACTACGTAAAACTTGTGAATATACAACATTCTTTGCTGTCCAATTGTCTGTCCATATAAATAGATTGTCAGGTTTACCAACTCTTGAACATGCAACATAATAATTGTCCATGGGAAAACAATCCGCATTCAGATCTATACCGCATTTTTCTAACGATTGCCCTTGAGCTTTGTTGATGGTGATTGCTAATCGAACATTCCCTGTATCCCCGTCGTCATTTATATATCCCCCTGTGCCCCCGGGGTCCCCGTTGTAGTTGTGTCCCTGTGTCCTGGTCGTCATTTACATTCCCTGTGTCCCGGTCGTCATTTGTGTCCCGGTATCCCAGTCTGTAATTTCTCTTTGAGTGTCCCGGTCGTCATTTATATTCCCTCTGTCCCGATGTCCTGGTCGTCATTTGTGTCCCGGTCTGTAATTTCTCTTTGAGTGTCCCGATCGTCATTTATATTCCCTGTGTCCCGGTCGTCATTTGTGTCCCGGTGTCCCGGTCTGTAGTGTCATCTAATAATGACGTCATATACAAAGCCTTATATACTTATAATGACGTCATATACAAAGCCTTATATACTTATAATGACGTCATATACAAAGCCTTATATACTTATAATGCCGTAAAATGCAAACCCACAAACAAACAAACATGCATATATACAAGTTATTTATATATATATATATATATATATATATATATATATATATATATATATATATATATATATATATATATATATATATATATATATATATATATATATATAGATACAGTTTCTTTTTTAGTTTTTTTCTTTTTTAGTTTTTTCTTTTCTTAGTTTTTTTCTTTTTTAGTTTTTCTTTTTTTTTAGTTTCTTCTTTTTATTGATTTGTTTTCTTCAATTTGTCAATGTTCATTCTAATATTGACACTTTGAAAAATCGTTACGTGCCAAGCATGCTAAAGCTCCAACAATTTATAATAAACCTCAAAATTTTGGGTATCTGTTTGAAGGTTTTCGAATTACTTTAATCTATTGTCAAAATATATTGAAATGTTTGTGCAATTCCCAGTTTTTTTAGTTTTTTCTTTTTTTTAGTTTTTTAGCTTTTTTAGTTTTTCTTTCTTTTTAGTTTTTTACCTTTTTTTTATTTTTTTACGTTTTTTCTTTTTAGGTTTTTTCTTTTTTTTTATTTTTTAGTTTTTTTTTTAGTTTTTTTTTTCTTTTTGTTTTTTTTTAGTTTTTTACCTTTTTTCTTTTTTTCAGTTTTCTTTTTCTTCTTTATTTTTCAGCATCACTATGAAATACATATCGCCGAACCTTTGTTTTTTTAACTAAAATCTGGTAGGCATTGATGACCTTATCCAAGTCAAAATCCCAAACCCCATCATCATCGCTATCATTTTCAGTTTTGATACGTTTTGACTCTCGCTGTCCAGGTTGATTTTCATCTAACTGCGCGGTTTTGCGTTCTTTAGCCGCAAGCCTTTTGGCATTAACCCTTTGAGCAGATTCCTCGGCTGTTTCTTCTGCCATTGTTGGATTTATACTAAAATTTCTCTTTGAATTAACTATTTGAGCAGCTTCCTCGGCTGTTTCTTCTGTCATTTTAAGATCTATACTAAAAATTCCTCATCACGTGCCAAGCTTGCTTAAGCTCAACAATTTATAATAAACCTCAAATTTTAAGTATCTGTTTTAAGGTTTTCGAATTACTTTAATCTATTGTCAAAATATTTCTAAATATTTATGCAATTCCCAGTTTTTACTGGGAATTTCGGCTGTTTCTTCTGTCATTCTAAGATCTATACTAAAAATTCCTCTTCACGTGCCTTTCGAAATATTTATGCAATTCCCAGTTTTTACATTGTAGTTTGTTTTCTTTTTCTTCTTTATTTTTCAGACGTCATATGCAAACCCTCAACACAAAAATACATACAACTTATTTTTATATATATAGAAGATATAATCTGGCGTAACAGACATAGTGTAACAGACATAACACACAAACAACCTATTTTTATATATATAGATGTTTTGAACTACGTAAAACTTGCGAATATACAACATTCTTCGCTGTCCCATTGTCTGTGCATATAAATAGATTGGTTTACCGACTCTTGAACATGCAACATATAATTGTCCATGGGAAAAACAATCCGTATTCAGATCTATACCTCATGATTCTAATGACTGCCCTTGAGCTTTGTTGATGGTGATTGCTAATCGAATATACAATAACTAAACAAACAATAAAGGAAATAAATAAACAACCAAATTATGACCAATCCCTAATCATAAAAAAAAGAAAAGAAAAAGGAAAAAACAAAACAAAAATCATCTATGAGCCAAGACTCAATAGAAAGTTTTTCGTTTTTCTCTTGGGTGCTCCTCCGCCCGAATGCTCTCTGAAAGAGAATTCCAAACCTTAGGACCTAGATATTTGACAGAAAAACCTTTTCTAGTTCCACTTCTGTATTCAGTTACTAGATTATCGGCATTGCGGGTACTATAACTATGAAGTGATTTATTTTCTCTGTAAAAATCCTTATATACCTCAGGACTGATACAATTCCAACACTGATACGAGAATATTCCTGCTTGGTAGTCACGAAGTTGCCCGACATTAGGCCTAAGCATTTGAAGTTTATTATGACATGCCTCAGTGTCACTGACTTTTTCCAAGTATCCACCAATATATCGTATATTGGTTAATGCCCTGGGGCTCACCTACTCTTGAACATAAAATAAAACTAGTTTTCGCAAAAAAGTTTTCGCTGTAAAAACCTTGATATACCACACGACTGATACAATTCCAACACTGATACGAGAATATTCCTGCTTGGTAGTCACGAAGTTGCCCGACATTAGGCCTAAGCATTTGAAGTTTATTATGACATGCCTCAGTGTCACTGACTTTTTCCAAGTATCCACCAATATATCGTATATTGGTTAATGCCCTGGGGCTTACCTACTCTCGAACATAAAATAAAACTAGTTTTCGCAGTATTAACAGAGAGTAAGTTTAAATTAGTAAAAATATGAAAGCTTTCTAAAACGTGATTGGAATTCAAAATCAAACTATGTAAACACCGACTAGAAATAGTTACTGAATAGCTCGTTTACAACCACAACTTCGACAAAAAGAATGAAATGTTTTCCTTTTGTTTAGAACTCCCAAATAAAATTTAAGCAATCACTTCTACAATTGTTTTGGGTGTCACTAACGTTGAGAATTGGCGCAGTTCTCCTAATTATACTTCCTCTATAGACAGCAAATAACAGTTAGAATTCGATCTGTTATCATATGAAGATCATCAGCATTACTGAGATGTGACCTGAAACTTCGATCACGATTCTTCCTAGAGCAATTTGCCTAGAAGGAACTGTTCTGCCTTTCCCAATTTAACTATGTAGCCTATCTTTAGACATATGCATTACGTCAGTGTCAAAATAACGACTAAGAGAAACAATATTTAGTTTTAGTGTCGTATTTACTAGAAAGAGGAAAAGACAATGTTCTAAACTGCCTTACTGTCGAGTAAGGTTTGAAATAAATTTCCAACACAGTTCAGTGGTACCAAGACAAGTGTTCTGTCAGAAAGGAGCATATAGATATTGAATTTATTGGGAGATATCACTCCCTTTTTCACAGAATTGTGGACTAAGAATTCCTTGCAGCTTGACCCCAACTCTTTTGGAATTTTGACAGGGTTAATCTGAAACGATTCATACACACATATATATCCTGGTCCAGCATTTGCATGCTCTAACCTTAAAATTGTTACCGACTATAGCATACACAAATGAATTTGTTTTATGGAAGAGGGATTGCATAAATTTTGAAACAAGTGTGAGTCATATGCAAAACCACTAGAAATTATAGTTTTAAAAACATTACAAAAATTTTCTAAAAGTAATGACGAAGAAGGAGATTAATAGCAATCATTTCGAATGGCAGTACTGAACTGAAATATGATTAATAAATCAACAGGAAAAACAAGCTTACCCTTTTCATGCTGTAAGCTGCGTGAAATATAATCGGTGGCAGTAAAATGTTGAAAAATATTTCAGGATCAAACGTAGCCTATAATAAAAATAATTAAATATTCACAAATACAAGAACAAAATAAGCATTCCAGTTTTTTTTTTGTTTTTTTTTTCACACTCACAATTATATATTAGCAATACTTAGCAAACATTCACAAAGGCTGCGAACCTTTTGGCTTGCTTAAAACAATCTATAAGCTACATTCAAAAGGTAAACAGAAACATTGTTTAAAAAACTTCAGTTTTTGTTAATTCTGGAGAAAGAAAAGGCGGTCTCAAACACTATATGAACTACCTGACTCCAATTGAGGAGCCACAACCCTTCTCTATTTTCTCTTCGAATGGCTGGAAATAAATTGTTGTTTCTACTAATCATAGGAGTTATTTTATCTACAGTTTTCCAAGACCTCAGGCGAATCTGGACATCGAAGTTTTAAAAGCACTCACTTTCGCCGATATAGTAATACAATGTCAAACCAGCAAATATGGGCACAATTTCAAACTACAGATAGTTTCAAGGGATAGAATATGCTACGAAAAACTTGACAAACAAACAAACTTAAATTACAATTCCAAATTACGAATATGATTTAACTAATTCCGTTGTGTGTAACTCCACTAATTCTGGTGTGTGTAAATAATACATAAAGAGTCCAAGAGCACATTAATAGACCATAAGCCATAAAAACTGTTTTAGGGGGATTTTTAAGGAGTCATAGAGCGAAAATTTCAACGATGTGTCAAAAAACAGGTTTCAATGCTATAGACAGATAAATAGATTTAAGACTGCCGCAAGGTCAGGCCCTTTTCGATGTGACTCTGGCCGTGAACTACACATAATAAAACATTAGAAAGGTTGAGTGATTAACCACTATTTGGTTTACTGTTGTTCATTGAGCTTTGTCAAAACTACGAATCACATGATGCTTCACAATTGTCTTTTTTTCCCGAAAACTTCAGAATTCTCAGGTTAAACAAGCTGTTAAGAGTTAGGTTTACGATCAGTTTCTCGTACTGCTTTTTTTTGCGTTTTGTGCAATCAAACACAGAAAAAAAACACCATTTGACTACGAAAGTAAACTGCAAATCTAAAGTTAAAAGGGGCACCAATAACCTTATACAAGATATCAAACCTAAAACAACAAAAAAAAACTAAAACAGACATTGGCTAAGTCACCTTAAATGCACATGATATTGAAATCCTCAAATACTCACAAAAGGCAACATTGCCTCTTGCTCTTTACTGAAAATTCAATACATGCCGTTTTCAGCAGTCTGTATGCACATAGTGACTTTTGACTTGGATCAATGTCCCCTCCAATTACCCTGAAAGTTTCAAGTTAATGTCCTTAGCTGTTCCTGAGATGTTTCAAATAAATCCTGTTGACAACCTAGATGCATATAGTGTCTTTTAATTTGGTTCAGCATCCTACCTAGCAAGCCCAGAAAGTTCCATCTTTATATATTGCCCTTTGATTTAATTTAACACATCCCTCATTATGACGTAATGTTTCAAGTTGATATCCTTAGCCGTTCCAGATATATTACAACCTGCATGCAAATAGTATCAGTTGATTAAGTTTACAACCCCCTCAATATACACCTAAAGTTTCAACTTAATTGTCTTAATCGTTTCTAAGATACTGAAAACTTGTCCCATTGACAACCTACATGCGTACGCTATCTTTTGATTTAGTTCATCATTGCCCTTGTCACTCCCTGTTGTTTTACTACCTACCAGTAACGGAGCGAGGCTAGGTCACTAGAATTTTTAATCTCTAGGATAATTCCTTTATGCGACACAAAAACTGAATTTAATAGACCCAAACTCTCAAATGATACAAGTAAGGCACTAGCTCTTACTTCCCAAGGCCAAGTTGGGCCTCGACCAGATCAAAGCTTATAAAAAAAAATAATTTTAAAGAGACGCTTCAGTGCTACCCATCTATAAAAATGCGAGTTTTTATTCCCCTTTTTCTTATTTCCCCCTGAAACTTTAGGATTCCCAGGTTGAATCGGCTGTTAGAGCTATATTTATGTAGAGGCTTCAGCCAGTTTCTCTCATTGTATTTTTGCAGACATAAGTCACCTTAAATAAGCATGGTGTTGTGATTCTCAAGTACCCACAAAAGGCACTACTGAAATATTCATCTTAATACCCTTAGCCTTTCTGTGATAGTGCAAGTACACTCAGTTGAAAACCTATATACAAATAGTGTCTTTTGTTTTAGTTCAGCTTCCTACCCAACATGCCATGAAAATTGCATCGTTATATTATGCCTTTTGACTAAACTTAATAGCCCTCATTATGCCCTAAAGTTTAAAGTTAATGCCCTTAGCCGTTCCTGATATAAAGGGGGAACGCTCTTTTGGCAACCTGCATACACATAGTGCCTGTTGATTAAGTTTTAGATCCTCCCTAACATACCCTGCAATCTTCAATTTAATACCATTAGCCGTTCCAAATATACTGCAAACGCACCCCATTGACAACCCACATGCAAATTGCGTCTTTTGGTTTAGTTTAACATAGTCCTCATCATTCCTCGAGGTTTCATCTTACTAAAGAATAACATGACAATTATGCTAATGCATAATTTAGGTATTTCAGAGGGTAGGCCTCTGTGCAATGGAACATGCCTAATTATTACAGAATGATGCAATAATGTAATAGAAGCAAGAATAATTGCTGTGGAAAATGCTGGAAAAGAATTTCACATGAATCTGCCGTCAGACGACAAGCGATGGAGAGAAGCATTTATACACAAACCTACCACTTCTTCAGTGCAAGGGATCGACCAAAGCAAAAGGCCACAAGAATTTTCGATTGAGTGAGCCCCCTCCGCAGTTCCCAGGATAATTCTCTATACTAAATGCCCAGGTGAATCAATAAACTATACATAGAGCTCACTTCGCTCTTTACTTAAACGTCTTTTTCTGAACAGACCTAATGTGATCAAAGTGTTGTTTAGTAATGTTATTCTAAGAAACTATATACACCATCCGAATTAGGTATATTTTTTATCTAATGAAAGCGTTCTGGTACATAACCATTTGGTGTTGCTTCCTTAAGAAAAAAAAAGAAGGATATTCCCTGAGGGCAGATATTGAAACCAAATAGTAATTTTTTTTCTCTCTCTTTTTCGGGGCAGAATGACTAATCACAGCAATTGTTTGAACTGCAGATACAGTCAAAGCAAAACACCAAGGTGTGGAAAACTACATAACTAAATTGATCACTTACCTTTTGTTCGATTTCATTGGATACAACATCATCTACTTCTCCTTTGAATGTGTACGAGTAGGTCTTATTTAAACTTGCGGCTGCTTTTCCACGACGAGACAGTTGGAGCCAAATGACTTCAGGGGGCGTTGCCAAATTGTAATTGCTTGCTTTTCTTGGCATGACCTTTGGTACTACCACTAAACCACGCACACTCTGTGAATTTCCAGAAAAACGAATTACAGCACCCAAAACTAATCCTGAAAGAGATGGAGGCAGTCAATAAA